>NW_020207083.1:0-1863 GCF_001531365.2 Cynara cardunculus var. scolymus | reverse complement strand
ATATATATATATATACATATATATAGGGGCCCATTCAAGGGAAAATTGATTAGTTTATGGTAACTATGAGATCCAATCTCAACCACAAATCAACGGATAAATTAGAAAATTAATAATTATGGTAGTTTGAGTTAAAATTATAATTAGAGGACATTTTAGGTATTTTTAAAAAAACTCCTCTCTTCTCTCTCCTCTCTCATCTCTCATCTCTCCGACCTCCAATCTCCGGTGAACATTAATCCGACAGGTACCAAGTAATCACAAAGATGTACAATGTGATAACCATTGTGATATATACTGTGATACCATTGTGATACCAACTCAAACCTTAAAAACAAAGATACAAAATGTGATACTCATTGTAATACACAATGAGATACCCATTGTGATATACTGTGATACTGATTTCACCGAAGGCCAGAGATTGGAGGTCGGAGAGATGAGACAGAAGAGAGGAGTTTTTAAAAAAAATACCTAATATGCCCTCTAATTATAATTTTAACTCAAACTACCATACTTATTAATTTCCTAATTTATCCGTTGATTTATGGTTGAGATTGGAACTCACAGTTATCACAAACTAATCAGTTCTCATTTGATTAGGCCCCTACATATACATATACATATACATATACATATACATATACATATACATATACATATACATATACATATACATATACATATACATATAGGAAGTTTCAAATACAAACCTTGCAATTTTTAGTACAAACTAAACAAATCAAATCAACTTTCCAAACTAAACAAATCAAATCAACTTTCCATCTAGCATAATGAATATCTTGTTTCATAAATATCTTGATTTTCTTTATTTTAGCATTAATCATAATTATCAGCCACGATAATCTTCTGTAAATCCAAATCATAAYAAATAAATTATCATCATTTCCGTAAATATCTTATTTCTAGGTGTATATAGTTTGTTATAATTAGAGGGTTTGTATTTAAAATTCCATATGTATATTGGGCAGGTTCAAACGAAAAGCTAAACATTAAGCGAGAAAACGAAAAGTTTCAATATCATAGATGATTACACGTATGATACACAAACTTGATTATATATGATTAAACATATGTTGTATTGACAACAAATAGATGCTTAATCATATATGATTATACACACCTAAAATAGTGTAATCATATATGATATTGAAAAATCTTGCTTTCTCGCATGATCCTTTCTCTCTCTCTCTCTCTCTCTCTCTCTCTATATATATATATATATATATAGAGAGAGAGAGAGTGTGTGTGTGTGTGTGAGAGAGAGAGTCAGGTTCATACTAGAACAGTAACAAAAGAAGTAATAAGAAAATGATTGAATCAAATTTGATTTCACACTAAAATTACATATAAAAAATAACATATGATTTACATGACCTTCGCTGCGACCTAAAGTCGTAGGCCACGTCACTCGCAAATCTTTGTGTGTACTGATAGTATAAAATCACATGCAATTTTGCACGTGGTTGAACAATTTTCGTGTTTTTTATATGATTAATGTTCTCGTTTAAACATCTCTCTCTCTCTCTCTCTCTCTCTATATATATATATATATATATATTATACACAGAATGATTGTTCTGTTTTAAACGACAACAATAACTAAATAAGAAAATAAGAAGCTAGCAGATGAACTAATAATCTTTGGCAAAAACTAACTGATAAGCTAGTTGAAAATGTAAAATTATTAAAAATGACATTTTGAAAATTAGTCAAATACACAGAGTGATTGTTCCATTTTAAAAGTACAGAAATATTAATAATATAATAATATTAGTTAATACAAATAGTTAGAAAATTAAATAATATAATATGTTAACTAAAAGAATTTTAATTTAATCA
>NW_020207082.1:0-1806 GCF_001531365.2 Cynara cardunculus var. scolymus | reverse complement strand
ATTAGAAAGGAAGGAGAACTGGTAGCTCTGGATGCTATTAAGAGATTCATTCGAAATCATGTAAAGCTGTCAATGGTCATTGATATTCAAATGGGTCTTGAAGACAGTCAACRAATCATCAACCTCAAAAGACCTAATCAAGATTTAGAAGACATTGAAGGCTATCCAGTTTACATGTTGCTTGAAAGTCCATAATTTGGGGTTATCTACTTTGCTCAACTTCAAATCAAAAAGTTCATGAGATTCAGTGAGTTGAACAAGTATTCTGACGGTACGATCAAGCTTGTAAGGAGGGCACTTGATTTGAAGAGGGTGATGGATGATAAGGTTGTGGAATCTGAACAGATGAATGCCAAAGAAAGATACTTGCTTGTCAACGCCATAAATTTGCTCGAGGAGAAGATTCAGTATAGGAATGCTTTGAGAAGGTTAGAGAAAATACTTGGACTGCACAAAACGAAATTCACAAGGGTTCAAACTTGAATCCAAAGGGGGAGAATGTTGGGTTCAAGTTAGTGCTTTAATGTTGTATTCAAGTTTCTCCTTAGTGTAATAGTTTTGTAATAGTTTAGCCTTTACAATTTCTATTATAAATAGTGATTTCCTTGTAATTGTCATTAACAATCGTCATTAGCATATTGATCAAGATTAGTGCTGTAATATTCTCTCTCTATCAATCTAATCATCCTTTGTTCATATTCTTTCCATCTTTGATGTTCATCATGATTCTTGAAGATTGCTTAATGTTTGTATGATTTCTGGGACTATCAAACTACAACATTTGTTACTAAAGGCTTAGCATCAGTAGTTGTCTTTACTGAGCCTGGAGAAGAGGCTCCAGTGGTTTTCTTCACTTTGGTTGCTTTAGCAGCCTTGGTGGTTGATTCTCAGTTTGTGTTAGACCCCATCTTGTGAAAGTGTAAGTAAGAAGTCTCTTACTCTAGTCAATAGGACTTAGTCTATAGAAGCAGTATGGACTAAGAGCTCTCATGCAAAAGAGGTTAAGAACCAGAGCTGTTACTCAAAGAGTGAAGGTTCCTACATACAGAGCCCGCGCTCAATCTCCGTGGATGATCAAGCCTTATGCGCCAAAAAGCTTAAGCGCTTGATGCAAAGCTACTACTCCAGACATAGAGCCTCTGCATAGTACATGCAGAGCCTCTGCATAGTACATGTAGAGCCTCTGCATAGTACATGCAAAGCCTCTGCATATGTAGAACCTCTGCATAGTACATGCATAACTTCTGTATAGTATATGTAGAGCATCTGGTCTCCTATTTCCATGGAACGTGCGTTTAGTCCAGACATTCTCGCAAGCGTCGAACAGAATCAAGGACGCTTGACCTAGTCCGCTCCACTTTTCAAGGGCAGTCATCGATAAGGATGTGGGCTCGACAACTCAGAGATTCAAGCCATAATTATAGCATAGTTTGTTTGACTTAGGCATATATAAGAAGGTTTCCTCCTCAGGTTCAAAATACCTGAGAGTTCCGACTTATACTATAGCATATTTCTTGTGAGAATACTTTAGATTGAGAATTATTATTTTCATCTAATAAAAGCATACAACTTATTCAAGTCTTTTACTATTGTCACACCCCGCTAAAGCGAAAACACGAGATGCTAACAGACAAGCGAGTCTTGGCAACAGTTTAAGAGAAACACATTTTACAAAGATTCACAATAATTAGTTCATCGACTTAACAATATTCCAAGGTTACAAAAGTATTTTCAAATACAATAAAAATTGTCTTAATCGATGTGATCCAAGTATTGCTCCCAGAGTCCACATAACTTACTTAGTAC
>NW_020207081.1:0-1864 GCF_001531365.2 Cynara cardunculus var. scolymus | reverse complement strand
AAAAAAGAGAATCTCACTAGACTTTTGTCTAACCCTCATTTTGTGTTTTCAAAAATATGTGTGCAGGTAATACCAGTTATAATATCGATAAGGGGAAAAACATTATATGATTACTTCCCTTATGTGCATAAATGTTGAAGACCATATCTAGATGTGTTTTGGAGGAGAGCAATGCTAGTTTACAAATGCATGCATTTTGAAAATTTTAAGTTATGAAATTTGTATCGTAAACCTGTAGCACAAATTATTGAAATTTTGGACCTATGTGGGAATCTATGGATCCTATAAATGAATTCTATGTAATATGCAATGTGTGGAGATTGGGGTGTCACAATCGGTATTTTTTTCAAGCCACAAGTAGTTATTGATTTATTAATATTATAATTGTGATATTTTCCAGATTTTGAGTATATTATTTTGTTTTCATTCGTAAAGCAAATGTCATTAATGAAACCATGTTATACATTTTTCAAATTGTTTCAAAAATGAAACTAATTTCATTTTGGTTAGAAACCATGAAACTACTTTTATTAATTAAATAATAGTATTCAGGTTTTGAAATGTTTCATTGACTGAATTGTAATATCCAAAGAATAAAAAAGAGAATAAATTATGTTTAGTAATTGAAGGGGTTAAAATATAGGTGAAGGGGTGGCTTATGCAAGTCAAGAGACTAAAGTAACCACCGACCATTTATGATGGGATGGTTCAAGTGATTTGAAACCGCCGATCGGAGGGTATAAAAAGGATGGTGCATGGTAACTTTGAGAAAAAAAATCCATCGTCAAGGAGAACTAGTGGCCGCCGGAGAAGAAGACGAAGGTTCGTTACAACGCGTCTAGTTCGACACTAATCGGTAAGACACTCGCATATCTCGTCTCCTAGTCGTTCGATCATCCGGGTTGTTTTCCGTTGGGCAACGGTGGCAAATGGTCACCGCTCACCTCTATCATTCGTCACAACGGTAATCCCGTCACACCGGGTTGTTTAATTGTGACCCTTATTTCGGTTCTAAAAGATAGAATTTGTGATACGTATGTGCCAGTCTATATATATATATATACATATAGACTTGGGATCATGTGAGACCAATGGTTTTTTCGTGAGACCCGTAAGACCAATTCTCAACCCTTGGATTAGATTTACAATCGTCAGATATGAACATTTATAAACGCCACGAGACTTCTCACTAATTACGAAATTGCTACCTTGCAACTTTGCAACCATTAGATCATTAATTCATAAATTTGATCAATGAACATAAATTGGTCTTACGGGTCTCACGAAAAACCCTTGGTCTCACGTGAACCCAACCCTATACATACATATATATATATATATATATATAATGGATGGCTAACGTTTAACCGTTGTGATGGATCGAATGGTACCTTGAGAACTCGTCGTCTTTACAGATTTCTTAGGCATGATCAAACTTTCGGTGGTGACTTTGTTTGGAAAAAAAGAATAAAAATAAAATCAAAATAGTATGTATCAAAGATGTTGTTCACGATAATCTATATATATATATATATATATATATTAAAGAAGAAACCAAAGGTAATGAGGTGACACCTTCTAATGCTTAGAACCCCTCCTATCTTTTTTCTCATTTTTTTGATTTTTTTAAATGTTGAATATGTTAAAGACTTTTTTTCCCCTTGATGAAAAAATGTATAGCTCATACTTAACCCGGGTTATATTTGTAATTTTGCATACCCAAGTTTAACCTCCAACTCTTGATTTGCTCTTCCATTTACTTTCTTTTATTTCTTAATGAAATTTGTTTTTTAAAGTTTTAATAACAAACAAAATGAAATCAAATAAAATCCTTTGGTGAGGGATGAAGAAGATGAGAGTTGAA
>NW_020207080.1:0-1871 GCF_001531365.2 Cynara cardunculus var. scolymus | reverse complement strand
TTACATACGATGTCGTTTTAGTAGACTAAAATCTTATCCCATAAACAAGTGATAGAGTTGAATTTTACCGTTAAACGCTTATCGGGTAAGTATTAGGTAAATGGTAACTAAACAATTTATAATTTTTTTTTATCGAATATACATCACTATCTATATAGATAGAATATGATTTATTATATTAGTAAATTCCAAAKATTTAATATTTATTTTTATACAGAATACATATATTGATGTTTGGGATAAGAGCAAATATCTGATATTATTGTCGTTACTTGATTCATATTTTATTTTTTAATAATGCTTTTCTAAATCAATGATTTGTGTTTTATAATATTAAAAAACAAATATATTAATATCAAGAAGTTTAATTATTTGAGAACTCCAAAATTTATAACATCAGTAAGAATTTCCGTCTTAAGATTTTGTTCACATGATTTTTCTTTTCGGGGTCTAAATATAGTACTTAACATATTGATTAACATATATTAGTTTTAAAATATGTTTGTTTCATATGTATTTAGTTTATAATGTGGAACTTTTATACGTGTATTTTTTGTTTCATAAATACGTAAAAGATATTCACATTATGAACCGAGTACATGTAAAAACAAATATATGTTAATCAATATTCTAAATTCTATTTTTAAATAAAAATAATAATATAAAATAACATATGATGCACCAAATTCTCAATATTATCATAATTAATTTTACAAAATGAATGCTAAAACTTCAACATAAAGGCATGTTTATGTAACAAGTACTTTTAAACAAAACAAGTAATTAAATTATGGGTTTGGTCCCTTTCGTTTCCACAATTAACACATTGGAATAAACAGATTGTGATAATTTCAATCGGACCCATAATTTTTTTAAACAGTGAAACCATTTGATTAGAAAAAACAAATATAGGTATATTTTTCACTAAATAATCATGTTGGTTAGTTCATTACTTTTAATATGTGAGGTTTTTCAAAACTTTTATTGCAATTTTTTTCTTCCAGAAACATAATATTATCTGAAATTAAAAGTTAAAAACTAAGAAAATGACATTAATTGGATTCGAACTCGGGTCTGGGATGAAAGAAAAGCATTGCATACTAACTCCACTAAGGGAAGCTTGTATCTTTTTTGTAGTTTTAAAATATATACGGTGATACACAACAAATTGACACAGTGACGTTTTTCAACTCTATAATTTTTTACACTACAACAGAGGAACGAAATGTTGGCACGTGACACCACAAAAACCTCTTGGCCGTTCACAAATTCTAATATGACTTATTGTTTATTTCAGAAATTTCTTTTTAACATATTACATTGTATATGGAGATTTGAATAATAAAGTAAAAAGTGTTGAGAAGATATAAATAAACGATTCATATGTGAATCATTGATAAAAATAATTTTGATTCCATATTATGTATCTTCATATGTGAATAATCTATAAAAATGTAGATAATCGAACGTGGGTTTACACTTTATATAGGTATGTTCAAACCAGGGACAGACCTATAGTGGCGTATTCCTCCGTCGAAGGGTAAAAAAACTAGATTTGTGAAAGGTGCAACCGTATTCATTTGTGATGTACCACCGTATTTATTTTGAAAGTACAATGAGAACAAGTTTTATTTGGTAGTGTTGGTTTGCAAAACTTTTATTCCACCCTAGACCCAAGTTCGAATCTTGTTAGTGTCATTTTCTTAGTCAAACAGTGTCACCGTTTGAAAAAAAAAATCGTATATTTGTTTCTTATAGTCAAACGGTGTTACCGTCTGAAATTTTTTCCCTATAATTTTTTCTTATAGTCAAATAGTGTCATTGTCTGAAAAAAAATTTGGGTCCATCCCTGATTCAAACATTTTTTTTTA
>NW_020207079.1:0-1871 GCF_001531365.2 Cynara cardunculus var. scolymus | reverse complement strand
CTGTGTTTTTTGGAGATTTTATATTTTGAAGAAATTGCCTTTGACCAGTAGCTCGGATGGTAAACGATTGAACGACTTTACCTAAATATAAGAGGTTGTTTGTTTACTTCTTAATAGTTCAATTAAGAGGCAGCATCTGAATCGTTAAGAGATGAATCTTTGTTGATCCTCTCTCTCAGTGATTTGATGATAATTCATTTTTTCTTTCACGTTGTATTTGTGTTTCTGTATTTTCAGTTCCAGCAATCATCACTGAGTATGTCCAGTGATCGCTGAAGAACTTGTACTGTAAAACTATCAGAGACAGCTTTACTTCAAGAAGACAACACTCACACCAAAGAACCTTCTGCAAATGTCGAAGACTGAAACTAAAGATTAGAGACTGGCAAGTACGTGATCTGAAGCGGTATTCAGTGATTACAAACCTGTCTACAAATGTGTGAAGATTGCTCTAGCTTTAGCGAATGATGATGAGACATCCAGGTCATTCCAGCATTCAGCGATCAAAGGAAGCTTGCTTAGCATGATTGTTGTTGTCTTGTTCTTATGCACACAAATGACAAACTCATACCCTTGCAAAAGTTAGTATGGTACGGAGCCGATTAGTCGACTATTTGTCCACAAAATTTAGGCAAGGATGTCTGCTCAGAAAAAAGTACTTTTGTACTATTCACTGTAACAAAAGACAAGCCTTACTCTCAAGGCTTGACACACACTCTAAACCTACCATACTGCATTAAATGATCATTTAATGCATTGGGTATAAATAAAAGTGTTTCTTCTCCATGCAGAGAGCGCACACATCTCTCTCTAACCTTATTCTTACTTCAAGCATCTTCTAGCTTAAGTAAAGGATTCTCCTTTTAGCAATATTTTTTCTTGTATTTGCTAAAACTCTGTGTGTAACCAAATATTGTTTAGATAGGTTTTTATTATCTTATCTTTCCGCAAACAGTCTTGTAAAATCTGTATTGATCTTTCTATCAATATATATTTTAAATTTGAAAATACTGTGTTTGTATTCATCTCCCCCCTTCTACAAACTGTTTCTATTCTTGTAGACCCTTACGGGACCAACAATCTTGTTTGACAAAAAAAAAATCCTGCCTCTTAGTGTTTCTAAAACCATCTGAATGATTTTGTATCATGAGTCTCCTTTAACCATTCAATACCATAATTCCATTGTAAACAATTATCGAATAATTACATTTTATTTTGCACTATATCATGAGAGTCTCTTAATCATTATGACTAGGGGTGTTCATGGGTTGAGTTGATCGGGTTGAACTTCAAATACTTGGGCTTCGTTTGTTTTTTCAAAAAAAAAAAAAAAAACTATTATCAGCCTCTTATATCTGATCTGTTAAGCGATAGGACCATTCAAACTGTTTGTTTTTTTCCAAATTTTCAAATGCACTTATGTCTTATTCTCATCTTATCTGGTAAGAGGTAAATCGAACTTTTATTTGTCTCTTATTGTTCTTCATACTCTTAGCAATGACGTTTCTCAAGCGATTAACCTTAGTCGGTCATTTATCTCAATCGATCCTTACTAAATCGTTCTTCACTTGTCTCAATTGATGTGTTTTAATAAGATTTAAATGTGTTAAATACCGTTAATGACATATTTTCGTTTAAACATGTGAAATTATATATATTTATCTATAAAGTCAACATTGTAATTTCTAACAGATAAAATATAAAATTTTAAATAAATCCAAACATTTATCAGTTTACAAAAACAAATAGTCTTATTGATTCAGATTTCAACACCATCTCTTATTATTATAAAAGAAATAAGATTTCAACACCTCTTATAAAACAAACGTCACATTAATTTCATGAATTCTTATTGATGAAAATAATAAAAA
>NW_020207078.1:0-1872 GCF_001531365.2 Cynara cardunculus var. scolymus | reverse complement strand
GTTTTCATAAACAACGTTCCATTGTTTCATTCGTGTTTTTATAAAAACCAAGCACACTTCTTGACGGGTTGATCACTTTGAAAGTGTTAAAGTGCCATGGACTTAGAGATAAGCCATTGAAATGCACGTCAACTTGAATGACATAAGAGGTAGACTTGAGAAAGTTGCCGACAAGGAGACTTGTCATTTATGTTTTTCGAAACTTAACCCCCGACGGGTTGGTCACTCTTTGAAAGTGTCAAAGTGCGATAGATTCAGAGATAAACTGTCTAGAACACACGCCAACTCGAATGATATGGGAATCGACTCGAGAGAGTAATTTTTAACAAAGAAATTTGTTTATCCATATATTTTGAAAACATCATCTTGTCACTATCCCTGGTCCAGACACCACATAGAGATATGGGTGGAAAGCTATAATATAGTGCAATGGTGAAGTCCGAGAGGAATGCCTTCAAAATAGATGGTGGAACTTAGTTTCGAAACACTGCTTGCTGTAGCATTCCTATAGCATTGGCTGCTGGAATTTGTGTTTGGGTCTCACTTTAAGTCTTACACTCTTGCTTCTTTTATATATTCTGTATTCTGTTCCGATTCACCTTAATATCAAACAAAAGTCTTCAAAATCATCATCTGAAATCATCTCTTTCATTGGACTCTCATTTAACTTTGGCTACAATCTCCGTGGACGATAATCTGGTACTTGTACCACTTTATTACTTGGAAAGACGACGTTGAGCCGTATTGTATACTTGCTTTGTGGCCCAATTTCATTAAGTCTAAAGGTGTGAAATATAACCGACCAGCCACCCTTATCCCATGGTACAACTCTCCTTGATATGCCACCCTTATTTTCTCATCAAAATTTTTCACAAAACAATTCCATATTGAACAGACCGCAGTCAATGGAATATTATCAGTTCAAAAATCGTTTTCATATCAAAAGTCCCATTTCTTGTTAAATGATCAACATAATGATGATTAATACATAAATCAACAAAACAATCCTGTCAATACATACTTGACCGGACTTCATCTCCGGCCAAATCTTGGCCGGATTACTAATCCGGTCAACAACATCATTTGTCCGTTTTACTAGTCCGGATAACATCAAGTCTTGTCCGATTTAATTAGTTCGGACAATAATTCCCTCAAGCCTTGTCCGATTTTTATCTAAACCGGACAACAAATTAGGCGATTTAGAGTAAATCGGGCAACCCTTATTCAAATTATAATTAAACCGGTCACCCCTTGATCGTATTCATACTTCTCCGTTTAAAACCATTGACCGGTTTACAAAGATAGAATTTTTCTCGATGAAGTAGTACGGTCAATACTATGATCGATTTATCTTAAATCGGACAACACTATATCCGATTTAAGCCCAATCTGGACAACCCTTTGTCCAGTGTACATCTAATCCGGACAACACTCATGCGATTTAAACTTCAAACCGGGTGAAAAGTTATATAAGCAATTATGCATTTCAAGGAGACTAAAACATTTAAATCACTCACTTTGAAATACTTTTGAAACCAAATTGAATCTTTAAATCTACTTCTTGCTCCCAATATTAATAATCCGGACAACTCTTCTTTCTCACTTCTAAATCGCTCAGATCACAAAAATAGCAGGAAGGATGCAATGGAGGCTAAAATCCTCTTTTATACTTTTCCATAACAAGACATGGCGGTTAAACCGCCCCCTTTTTATATGCATAATTATTCATACACTCATCACCCATACATACATGCATTTCATATTCCATGCACTTATTCACTCATACATATCCACATATGGACCTGTAAATTCAGCTTTGATATTGATCTATTACTCTGAATGAACTCTAGGACGATTACAGTGCAGCGGAAA
>NW_020207077.1:0-1872 GCF_001531365.2 Cynara cardunculus var. scolymus | reverse complement strand
TTGGTCATGTGGTAAATGCGAAGGGAATTCATGTTGATCCGGCCAAAGTTGAGGCTATAAAGAAGTGGGAAGCTCCAAGGACCCTAATAGAAATTCGCCAATTTCTCGGTTTAGCGGGTTACCTTCATCTTCCTTCATATTCAGCCAAATTCTTCCTCTTTTCTTCATCAAAATAGCAAGGGATTTAAAGATACTACATCTCTCACATGGAGTTCATTGTGCCTCGTATGAAAGTGTTGCGAGTAAGTAAAAGATTTACTCGAATTAATTATTGCTTAAAGATTTGTTGTGAAATAAAAACCTGTGAACTCACCAACTCTTGTAGTTGACACTTGTTTTGACGTGCTTTTCAGGGGTAAGAAAGGCTCAAGGKGGCACTTAAAARAASYCGTGTCACAACTATCACCTTTAAATTTCTTTTTGTATTTAATTTACAAACTTGTCTCTGGAATTGTAAACTTTGGTTAATGATGTAATTAAATTTTAAATGTATGGTTGTGTTTCTTTTTACTCTATTGCTCTGAGACTCTACCTGCCATACCTCGTGTTTCCGTTTTAGCGGGGTGTGACAAATTTGGTATCAGAGCTGTAGGTTATAGAGAACACCGGTTTTCTAAGAAAACCATACACTATAACCCAAAATTTTACGAAATAATCTTCTTAAAAAGAGTCTCAAAAATTTCAAAACGGACATACTACTAATATAACTAGAACGAGTGACTTCTTAGCATACTCTAATTAGACAGAGTCTGATCACCTGTGTCTAATTAAGCATGTATAAGGAGAGACGCGGATCGGTTATGTTAGGTGTTTGTCTAAAAGTTAAGGACTTCTTACTCAATAAGAAAAACACGGTTCGCATATGTGAGTTTGCAAAAATTTTGCATTTTTTTTTACATTTATTATGATTCGTTCAATAATTAATTTTTTTATTAAATATCGCAACACTATGTCATCAGATGATGAGTTTTTGAACTCCGGAGATTACGATCCTTCAGAGCACGGTTATGATAGTGACAACGATGTTACCGAATCATTGGCGCGATCACCCACTCCAGAGCCGCCTCGCTCTATACCCGCGCATTCTATAGCACCACACGGAGTTAGAGTTCGGGCCACCGCCCGAAAGTGCATTCCTCCGCCTGTGAGGGTGTCTTTCTCCGCCCCTACCGGAGCCGTGAGGGAGTCATCTCGGTCACGCACTCGTATAACACCCCCACCCACCACCAGGACCACGTCGGAGCGCCCTCCGGGTATGACTACCTTGGAGAATTTATGGGTTTTGGGCATGGCTCAAGACCTTGAGATGTGTGAACGTAGGTTGGAGCATTATCGACACTTCGCGGATGGAGTGATTGCAGCCCTAGGCACTCAAGACAATATGATGGATCACTCATTGGAGTTGATTTTCATCGCTAGGAGAGCAATTAGGAGGTTGCATACCTATCTGGCAGTATTAGCAAGAGTTCTGGCAATAGTGATGGGTTTACTTATTTGGAGTCTGATGCGCTAGAAGACTTTATTTGTTAAGTTATTGATGGATCAAACTTAAGATTTTCTTTTGGGGCATGTAGCTGTGATTTATGAACAATTTTTCTCTTATGTTGCACGTCTTTATTTTATTTGTGGATCTTATGGGATTTTGTCTTTGGATGGTTAAATTTCGTTGATTATTGATTAAATGCCTTTATTATTATAGGTTATTATATATTACCTTGGTTATATGATTAGATGATAGTAACATATCGTGCATAATGCAATACAATGGAAAATAGTGAAAGTAGCCAAAACTTCGATTTAAAAATTTGTATGTTAGAAATATGCCCCCAAGAAGGAGTGCACGCAGCATGAGAGAGAATCCTGAAAGCCAAA
>NW_020207076.1:0-1868 GCF_001531365.2 Cynara cardunculus var. scolymus | reverse complement strand
TATTAGCAATTGAGATCCTAGTATAACCATTTATGTTAATTAATTTAATTACGAATTTACGATGAAAGAAAGCATGATTATAAATAAACAAAATATTTAAATTAATAAATTATTTTTTTATTTCAATATACAATTTAAAAAAAAAACATAAAATTGCAGTTAGGGGTTTGTCTATTTCCCTGAGGGTCAAGGAGACGCGAATGGATCACCCTTTTGTCTTCAGGTATTGGATGCCCATAAATAGGGCACACTTCCCCTTGAAATACTCCACAAATTAACACCATTGTATCTGTCCTCTGACTTGCAGAGCTTTTGTAAAGAATCTTTTGCCCTAAAACCACCTCTCCTCATAGTGTCGACATGGATTCTCTCCAAGAACAAGCCATTTTGGTAGAGAAAGTCTGCCACTTTTACGACAAGATCTCAAAGCTTGAAACCCTCAAACCCTCCAAGAATGTCGACACTCTTTTGACACAGTTGGTCCTCACGTGCATCCCACCCTCTTCCATCAACGTCTCAACTCTTCCTACTAATATTCAAGAGATGAGGTCTAAGCTCGTTAGGCTTTGTGGTGAAGCTGAGGGCCATTTAGAGGCTCATTACTCCACCATTTTAGCCTCTTTTCAGAACCCTCTTCATCATCTTCATGTCTTCCCTTACTACTCCAATTACCTCAAGCTTAGCCTTATCGAATATAACATCCTCAATCAACACTATTCGGCTCAATCTGGCCCCCCGAAGCGTGTTGCCTTTGTGGGGTCGGGTCCTTTGCCTCTTACATCGATTGTTTTGGCTTCTCATCATCTCAAGGACACAACTTTTCACAACTATGACATTGACCCTTTGGCAAACTCGATGGCGTCTTGCTTAGTTTCTCCCGATCCTGATTTGTCACGGAGGATGATCTTCCACACGACTGACATCATGGATGTCACAGATGAGTTGAAGGACTATGATGTCATCTTTCTGGCCGCACTTGTGGGGATGCACATCAATGAGAAGGTTAAAGTGGTGCAACATTTGGCTAAGTACATGGAGCCAGGATCCATCCTGATGCTGAGGAGTGCTCATGGTGCTCGGGCTTTTCTTTATCCGGTGGTTGACCCTGAACATCTTCAAGGGTTTGAAGTTCTCTCGGTTTTCCATCCGGATGATGATGTTGTTAATTCTGTTGTGATCTCGCGTAAGAATCCAGTGACACCAAACATAGACCACAGGCATCATCATCATCATCAATTGGGGATTGAATCATCCATCATGCCCTCAAGTTGCAAGTACTGTGAGTTCCAAATGTTTAACAATCCACTTAACCAGATGAGCATGATTGAGGAATTGGGAACTGATGATTAGATAATCATCAAGAAAACTTGCTCCACATATCCATTTGTAATGCTACTTCTTATAAACCTTTATATGCATGTCTAACACTATGTGATTTGAAGTAAATTAATTTGAGTTTTGTGTGATCTTATAAAAATTTGAAGAAATAAAACAACCTTAGGTTATGTTTATGTCACTCTCTAGATGCTATCTTTTTCTTTCTATTTCGATATTTTCGATCTTTGTACACTTGCTATAAACGATAGAACCAGTTTATACAATACCTTACAAATCGAATACAAAGCATACCCGGCACGAAATTATCTTTGACTCCAGTTTCTAATTAACCAGACATGTTAATGGTGATGATCTTTGATCCAGCTGGTACTAACCAAGTATTTTGAACGATAGTTCTAAGATGAAACATCAATATTAACAGGGTATCTCTATTTTTCATTGTTTGTAATCACCTCTTCTCTAAAAAGACATGTTGGCAGGTTCCTAAATGATATATATATATATATATATATATATATATATATAGGGTC
>NW_020207075.1:0-1867 GCF_001531365.2 Cynara cardunculus var. scolymus | reverse complement strand
GTCGTATCATATCATATATTTTTATTTTGAAAATTAATTATATATGTTACAACTTCAAATCACATTTATACATCTTTCTCGAATACAAGCATATCTTTATATCAATGTCAAACCTAACCCCTAAACAAAGAAAACCACACAAAATATAAGCAGCCGCCTTCCTTTTAATTCAATAAGTTTGACAAAGCGAGCCTATTTATGGAAATAATCATAATAATACATAGCCCATTCCATAATAATACATAGCCAGGTCCCACGTAAAATATCCACCACGTTCTCTCTGTCCATCATTCAACAAAGGAGGATAAGATCATCCATTCAAACTCAAATTTGTTTCCAAATAGTAAACAAAATGGTTGGTTGAAACGACGTCAAAGAAAAATCTGACGGAATTTAATATATATATATATATATACATCTTGTAAGGAAAAAAAATTATATATATATACACACATCTTGTAAGGAAAAAAATAAAAATAAAATATTTTTTAAAAATTTCCGACGGAATTTGATTTTTATTTAAAAAAATTAAATTCCGTCGGAAATTTTAAACCATTTTATCTTGTAAGAAAAAATTAAAAAAAAAAACATTTTTTCTTATAAATTTTCGACGGAATTTAATTTTTATTTAAAAAAAATAAATTCCGTCGGAAATCCGTCAGAAATTTTAAACGTTATTTATATATATATATATATATATACATCTTGTTAGGAAAAAAATAAAAAAACATTTTTTAGAATTTCCGACGGATTTCCCACAAAATTTAATTTTTATTTTAAAAAATTAAATTCTGTCGGAAATTTTAAACCGTTTTATCTTGTTAAGAAAAAATAAAAAAAAAACATTTTTTTCTTTTAAAATTTCCGACAGATGACATTCTTTTTATATATAATGGGAAGATGATTCATCATATTATCATTTGTTTTATGCTGATTCAACCTCATCACAGTTTTCTATTACTATTAGTGTGTCATCAAAATGGAAAGAATAAAAGCCATGTGTTTGTGGTTTATCTTCCAAAAATATTACTATAATCATTACCCATCTCCAAATATCTCAATTCTTCAATTAACTAAACTTATGGTAACAAATAAATAACCATTACCTAATTTTATCATGAAAATTTCTATTGCCAAATCATCCACTTGTTCATCATCTGTATACATCAATAACTTAATTCCTATTCCCATCTTAATATAAAAGAAATGTTGATGTTCAAAATGATATCAATCAATATATGTAATTTTCATATCATGGGCTTTATAGCATCCTAATAGTATAAATTATAAAATTTAAGTTTATAAGACCAAATTATAAAACGCCGTATTTAAAAGCGTTACAATAGTTTTATAGGATATGTTAGGCATTTTAACACGTTTTTAAAATAAAGAGTGTTATTTAGTCAATTCCAACTCATGCACTTTAACATATTTTCAAGTGTCAATTCCAACTTTCAAGTGTCAATTTCATTTTTGTCCCTTTTGTTCTCATGTTCTCAAATCAAGTGAAAGTTTAACATATGTTAGGCTTGTGTGATTGATCTGGTGCAAGTTTCCGATGAAGGGTAGTCGGAAAGGTAGAGGAGTGAGAGAAGGGGAAGAGAAAGAAGAAGAAATAGAAGAAGGAAATCCATTATTGAAATGTAATATTAGTTTTAGAGATTAAATGGAATCATGATAAGAGAACATACACACACACACACACATATATATATATATATATATATATATATGGAGCGATCAAATGCAAACAACTCAATTTGTACAAACCGTGCAAATCGCATTCAACCAATCATAATTTTTCATTTTGTTCATTTTTTTGTAATTATGAGAGGTTGATTAATCATTTTTATTGTGGAGGGTGTTA
>NW_020207074.1:0-1873 GCF_001531365.2 Cynara cardunculus var. scolymus | reverse complement strand
CATAACACCGTGGTAGTATGTGTGTTGTTATATACACAATAAGGGTTTTAGAGAATGCGTTGGGTGTGAGCTGTGTGGCTTTTTTTGGAAGAATTCATGACATGCATGTCTTCAACCTCCAGGTCAGACTTAGCTTGCTTTCTCTTTTATTTCTTTTATTTTTTAATTTTTTTAAATAAAAATATTGGGAATTATACTCCATCAATTACGCTCATTTAAATATCATTTACCATATTTTCGATATTTTTTTTAATTTCGATTTTTATAAAAAAACATTTTTAACCACAAGGGTGGTGCCTGATTGGTTTGAGCTTAATTAGCTCCGAAGGTCAAAAGTACTTGGAGATCTCAGGTTCAAACCTAAAGAAGAATAAAAATCCCGAAGTTCAAATGCACTGGCTCATTGCTCTGAATTAATCGGCTTGCATAGAGGGTTGAATATCCAGATTAATAAAAAAACATTTAATTTTTGGATATTTTTGCCAAAAGATTGTGATTGAGATTTGGGTATATACATAGTCGTGGAGAAGCATCTTCTTCGAGATTATTTATTCAATTAATAGGAAACCATATATGGGTAAATCTGTCCAAAAATATTTACGATGATTTTTTTTTTATATTTTAAAACAATATATTAATTTTGTAATTATATTTAATTGTTAATTTACAAGAATTCATTACATGTTATATGAACACTATTGTGTTATTTTTGGGATGAATTGAGAACGAATTATTGTATTTGAAAATAATTATAGTTATAATCAAAATATTTAATTTATGATCAAATTTAAAATATATTAAATATTGACAAAGTGGYTACGAAGATTCAAATGCAGTAACTCYAGRTTATTGTARAGCAGGTTTTAAYGATTACAATATCAATTATATTACTAAAATATATAACAAATTCAATTAAAATATTAATTTTATCTCGTAGACATTTAATTTTATCGATGAAAATAATAAAATTTCCTACTCCGAAACAATCGTTTTGGGGATGAAGAATTTTATTTCTCTCACATACTTTCTCTATTGTAAAATCCGTTTGAGACAAATGTTTATAAAATCTCAATTTTTTATTGATATTTGAAATTAAATGCAATTGATTTCATTTTTAATTTAATAGTTATTTAAATTACTAAATTTTTAATTAATTTTCTCATTTTCAATGTGTATAGTTTCATTTTTTTTACAGTTAATAATATTTATTTCTAAAAATCTTTAAAATTAAATGCCATTAATTTCAAATATTACCCTTTTCATCATTTCTTTGAATGTATCCACAGTTATTTAAAAATTATTATTTTTTCTTTTTTTCAAATAAATCTTTTATTAGCATTAAAATCAATTACTATACAAAGAAATCCAACCAAATACTCCTTTGTAAATACTAATATCGATATATATTTTTTTTTTCAAATTTTTATTTCATTCAAAAATTAAAACATTATCGTTTTCTAAAGATCATATAAATATTATATTAACCGAAAACATGAATAAAATGAAACATTAAAATTGAGATATTTTACTTATTCAACTAATAGAAACTATTTATGAGTAGAATTCCGTCCAAAAATAAATATAATAATTTCTTTCTATATTTTAAAAATAATTTAAAAAAATATAATATTCTTTTTCTTATGATATTTTAAATCTAGATTTATTAATTGACTTTGATGGGTGATATTATTGATTTTGAAATCATATTTAATTATTAATTCACAAGAATGTATTTATGAACACTGTTGCGTTGTTTTAGGATGAAGTGAGAACGAATTATTGTATTTTAAAATAAACTAAAATGGTACTCGTGCAATGCAGCAAGATATATCTTGATTTTAATGTTTCGTTTTATATTTTGGTTCTATCGATG
>NW_020207072.1:0-1876 GCF_001531365.2 Cynara cardunculus var. scolymus | reverse complement strand
CTCAGTCCCTCCTAAAATTTTGCGTTATGCACATTTGATCACAATGGTTGATCAAAAATATTATTTCTTTAAAGCACAATGATCAGATAAAATTTGATCAAAAAATTTGGCTTTAAGCACAATTAACGAAAGAATGATGCAACAATGATTCGATTATTCAGTATATACGAGAGAAATGAATGAAGATCTGTAAGAACAAGTTTACAGATTCTGATATTAAAAAAAATACTGAATGTATATCAATCAAAGAAAAACAATATCAGAAAACAAACTTAAATACAAACGAGCGTATTATCACCAAAAATGATTTTCATATAAGAGACGTGATAATAACAGTTTGAAGAATAGCTGAAACATGTATTGGAGTTATGTACGATGAGAAATTACACAAGTAAAATCTCAGGAAATACCTGTTCAGAGAATGTACTCATTCCAAAAAAAAAAACAGTTTCATTTTCAAAAAACATTTATTCAAAAATTCTAGAGACTCCCCCTAGGAAACAGATTTAAGTAATGAATCAGTTAAGCTCAAAAAATTTAAGAAAACATTTTAAGTACGGGTTCTAAATTGAGTGTTTAGAAACCACACTCGGTAAAGCACGGGTTCTGAACTGAAATGTTCAGAAGCCTCGTTTGGAATAAATTACAACTCCTTCTGCATTGGTGTATCACTGAAATGATATTCTGATCAGCACAAAATGGACACACCTGCAAAACCAGATTAAGTAGATTTTGGTACCCACACGAACTTGGGTCCTATTTTGTTAGTAATTGGTTGAGTTATGTTGTAATTACCAAACCATTTATTTCTATGAAGTATTTTCTTTTCAGCACTATTAACAGGATAATCAGGAATAAAATATGAACCGTACCAGAAATTTTGATCATAGCTGTTCTTACCTTTCCAGTTGTTCTGATAACTGTTATCTTCATGCCAACAACACTAACAGCGAAGCAGTAGCACCACCTGCATATACAATCCCTACAATCCCATTTGGTAACCTCTACAATCAAGTATCCCATCTGGTAATCTCTACAATCACAACGAATTTCATTTTTTTTGGTTTGTAGCTCAGATAGCTTGGATCCTTAAATCTTCTAACTCTAAAGTTTTTGTGATAACCTGGATTTCAGACAAACTTGGTTGAGGTAACTATATGTGATTATTATGTGAAATATGTGAAAACATGCATGTTATTTAAAATAAATGCATGAATCGTATATTTGTATATAAATGTGATTCCATGCATAACATGAGAAAGTGATAAAATATGTATGTGCATATAGAGCATAATGCATATATAGGCTAAATATTATTATATTATGAAGGTATGTATCTTCATGGTTAAGAAATGAAAGATTTATATATAAATATTATCCACCACCCCAAAAGAGTTTTATAATAACAAAACTCACCACCTTTGGTAATATACATATAAAAAGAAGTTAAAGACAAAACCTTATCTTATCATACTTTTGAGAAATCCTTGTAAGAAAGAAAAAGAGTGTGAAGTGTGGCGGTGAAGGTTTTCTGGAAAAGAAATCTTGCAAAAAGTGATTTGAGGAATCTATGTTGAATTAAAGAAGTTGCTGTGTGATTAAGCCTTCAAATATGTGCTTATAAAGGTGAATTTTTGTACCAAATCGTTTAAATAATGTTATTTGAAATACTGGATTTTGATGTTTGATTTTGAAGAAGAATGGTAGAACTGTTGACAGTTTAGATTGAGTTTACGAATATGGTTGTGGAAACTGTTTTGGAAAAATAAAGAAGATTTTGCTTCTTTAAAACAGTTATGGATGGTATCTTATGTTGATCCTCTCTCTCAGTGATTTGATGATAATCCATTTTCTCTTTCACGTTGTATTTGTGTTT
>NW_020207070.1:0-1877 GCF_001531365.2 Cynara cardunculus var. scolymus | reverse complement strand
AAGATTGTTTGCAGAAAGATAAGGTAATGAAAACCTATCTAAACAATCTTTGGTTACACACAAAGTCTTAGTAAATACAAGAAAATAAATTGTTGTAAAGAAGATCCTTTACTTAAGCTAGAAAATGCTTGAAGTAAGAATTAGGGTTAGAGAGTGAGTTGCACGCTCTCTGCATGGAGAAAAAACACTTATACTTATACCCAATGCATTAAATGTTCATTTAATGCAATATGGTAGGGTTAGAGTACGTGTCAAGCCTTAAGAGGAAGACTTGTCCTTTGCTACAATGAATAGTACAAAAAGCACTATTCATGAGCAGACATCCTTACCTAAAGTTGGTGGACAATAGAGTCGACTAGTCGGCTCCGTACCGTACTAACTTTCGTAAGGGTATGGGGTTTGTCCTTTGTGTGCATAAGGACAAGACAACAACAATCGTGCTAAGCAAACTTTCTTTGATCGCTGAATGCTGGAATGACCTGAAGATCTCATCATCATTCGCTAAAGCTTGAGYAGTCTTCACACATATGTAGACAGACTTGTAATCACTGAATACCGCTTCAGATCATGTACTCGTCAGTCTCTAATCTTCAGTTTCAGTCTTCGATGTTTGCTGAAGGTTCTTTGGTGTGAGTGTTGTCTTCTTGAAGTATTGTTGTCTCTGATAGATTTACAATGCAAGTTCTTCAGCGATCACTGAACATACTCAGTGATGATCGATGGAATTGAAAATACAGAAACATAAATACAACGTATAAGTGAAAAATGATTATCATCAAATCATTGAGAGAGAGGATCAACAAAAAATTTAACGAAGTAAGATTTAGGGACCAATGTTACAAAATACAAACCACATAGATGTAATCCATAAATATTTTAAAAGGAGATCCAAAGTATCAAAACACATAAACCAAATTTGTAATTCACTTTAATTATTAATTTTTTTAATTATCAAAATTTATAAACTTATAGAATAATATTTAAAGTTTGTGAACATTATTTAAAATAATGTAAATCAAGTCGATTGTCACTTCTTTAAAGAAGTGACAATCAATTTAATTCATATTTATCCTAGACAACTATTAAATTTTGGCGAAAAAAATAAAAATTAAAACAAAGTTGATCAACATAAACATATATTTCAAACATTTGATAATTCTAATTAAAAAATATATTTATAATTAAAGTTAAAGACTTTAGAAACCTTTTGCATAATTAGTTGTTTGTGCATCTAGAATATGTTAATATAGTAATATAGCTATTGATGGTTTCAACAAGATGAAGTTTACGGAGTTGAATCTTGAAATTGAAAATTGATATTAATTTGGATCGGGCACGGCATATTGAATTGGATCGACCTAGATGAAATTCGGTACGTGACATCATCGGTCCAGACTTCATGTCCATCCTTCGAACCGAATCTAGTAGTCGTATCCGACGTAAATCAATAATATTTGGATGAATGAAGATTGGACTGGTCTTTTCTTGGACAAGATTAAGACAATTCTGGATTATTAATTTTTTTTAAATTCATTAAGTTCCTTTTCCGCTTTTTCCTTTTTTATTAAATGGACCAAACTAAAACCAAGATCGAATTCGAACTTTTTCCCCGACCAAAG
This sequence comes from Cynara cardunculus var. scolymus, assembly GCF_001531365.2. Taxonomy (NCBI): domain Eukaryota; kingdom Viridiplantae; phylum Streptophyta; class Magnoliopsida; order Asterales; family Asteraceae; genus Cynara; species Cynara cardunculus. Next base: position 258 of record NW_020207070.1, on the reverse strand, counting down.
AGACCATACCAAGGGCGTACTTTGTTCGGACCAAGCTAGACTATTACTCTAGGTTCCATATTTCCTTTGCCAGATCCGGAGCAATACGAGTTATTTTTTCAGACTTTGTTAACGTCCACTCTTTAACCATATCAAGCTTTCTGGACCAATTTGTGTGCAACTTTAGTGACGTAAATAATGATAATTACTTTGTTTGATTCGTAATATTAGAAAATATGTTTAATGCTGGTGATATTGGCAAAATATGTTTTGAAGTTG
>NW_020207069.1:0-1880 GCF_001531365.2 Cynara cardunculus var. scolymus | reverse complement strand
GTTTATAATTGGTAGTATTACTTATGATTTTAAACTGAGAAGTAGGAATACGATCACATGGGAAGCGGTTTATTTTTAAACCGGACACGTTTTGAGCGGACTATTGTCTGGATTTAATATCCGTTCAATATGAAATTGTTCTAAGTGTTAAACCGTTCAACCAGGGTTTGATGTGTTGACCGGATTTGATATCCAGACAAAGGGGACTTAAATCCTAAGTGTTTAATCTGGATAATGTTTGACCGGATTGTTGACCGGTTGTTGACCGGATTATATTAAAAATGTTTTGATGGGAATTCTTTTATCATAAAAATGAAGTTTTGATTTAAATATTTTCAGACTGACAATAATTCCAATGACTGCGGTCTATTCGGAATTATTTTATAAATGTTTTGATGAGGTGATAAGGGTGGCATATCAAGGAGAGGTGTCCATTTGATATAAGGGTGACAATCAAGGAGAGGTGTCCACTTGTTATAAAGGTGGCATTGTCTGTGTGTGGTATTATATAACACTTTCTATTATATCCCTTAACACTACCGTGATCTGGAATATTTATTTCTTTGTGATTTATAGATTTAGGATCAAGGTTCTTATTGAAAATCATAGTCTGGATGTTATTGAGAAGGAAATGTCAGGTTTGACCTGAATCTTTGTTTAAACCTTAATTGATAAAGAAAAGGTTTAAAATGGTATTAAATGGAACCCGATTGGTACAAAGGTATAAAATTATATAGCTATATGGTTAGCTTGAAAGTGGATAAGGATTTGATATTACCTTCTTGTGTATTTATATATTGGTGATATATGTGAATAAATTTTTTATAAAGGTTTTGGTGATCCTTCACCCTGCAATTACATGATTAGGGTAACTCACTAGACTTTTTAGTCTAACCCTCGTTTTTGTGATTTTAAAATGTGTATTGCAGGAAGTATGGAAGGTAAAGGAAAGTAAAAGATTTAATGCTCTTCTTATATGCATTCGGCTACAGAATTGCTTTTGATGATTAGTTTTGTTGTTTAGTACAAGATGTGTATTTTGAATTTTTGGACCTTGTATTTGGTCATGATGGTAGTTTCTTGTACTAAGGGACCCAGATGTATATGAATATGTATTTCTTTGGTATGAAATATGTGATACATGCAATGTGTGGGTTGGGGTATTACAATAAATATATATTCCATTATAAGAAGACTTATTTGACCACTTCCAACTTAATTAGTTTTAACTTTCACATTACATAACTTCATAAGAATATTAATTATACTATTTTCATATTTTCATCTACTAATTAAAATAAACTTACAATAAATATTGTGACACATTGTCACAAGATGATTTTTAAAAGAGATTTTATCATTGTTCTTAATTTATGAAATATTAAATATATTAAATACTTTTTTACGCGTGAATGAAAAATGTGTATTTCATTATTTTCTCCAAAATAAAAACAAAATTTTTTAAGCCAGAGATGTCCTTAATTGAGCATTTGGCATCATTATTTTATATAAATCTAAAAGTAAAATATGAAGTTTTTTTATGGGACACTTTGTGTAAAAGTTATTTCATAATTCATTTTTTTTTCAAATTTTTGGATTTATTTTGTTGGTTATATTAATTATATTTTATTAACTCATAAATGTTCTAGACATTTCGTTTTCTATTCCGGTTTTTATTTCATCTATACATTATATCTCATTAAACGTTTTTAAAAGCAAATAAATACACATACAAATACCACATGAATTTCACATTTTATTTGTCTTCAAATAAATAAATACATAAACATCATTTTAAGTGTTTGTTTAAATAATATAAATATAAAATGTAACAATTCTTACATGAATTTAGGGGTAGAATAATATAACTTATTTAATAT
>NW_020207068.1:0-1882 GCF_001531365.2 Cynara cardunculus var. scolymus | reverse complement strand
ATATATTGGGTATAAATTAGAGCGTTTGGTACTGTATAGGATGTTTCAGATAATTTCGGCTCGAAACCGGACTTTCTAAGCAACTGCCGGAATCTCTTAAAAGTTTTTCGACTAAACTAACCTAACTAACTCCTAATCTTATAAATTACCTTCAATAACACTAATATAATCTTAATAAGAGCTAACCTGAAAGTTCAAATTTGACAGTTGTCATAATGCTTGACATGTCCTTCGATATTTTTAACAAATAAGACTTGAAAATGATCTTTTTCAGAAATTAACAAAGATTGGATTTGAACACAACACAACACAAGGAATTTCTTGACACTTAGAAAAATTTCAACAAAGACTTTTTATCGTACATTTCAACAAAGACTTTTTATCCTACAATGTTCAAAGATATCGGACAACAAGAAATATGCTTATTGGACACAAAAGAAAGGTTATCGGTTAACAAGGTCACTGGAAAGACTTTATAAGACAACACTTCACTGGACAAGACTTGTTATTGGACAACACTTCACCGATGAAAGAAGTTATCGGACAGACTTGTGACCGATGAGAAAGAATATCAGAAAACGAAGTGACCAGTGAGAAATACTTGAACAATTTTGAACGATAAGACGAAGGTATCCAGACATAGTTATGATCGATGAACAATGTATTGGGATAAGTCTATTGAGCGATAAGAAAAGAATTTAAACAAGTATTAAGCGATGAAGGGGTTTCCGAACACCTCTTTCGTTGATAACAAAGTATATCAGACAAAACACTAGCTGATGAGCAATTCAAACAAGTCAAAATTCACAAGATATGAGTGATGACTACAAGATATCTATCAACAAAACAAGCGATTAGCAACTAATACAGACCCAAATCGCTCAAAATTTTGAGCGATGAAGCACTCAATGAGACTATATTCAATGCATGATAACTTTATTAACATGAACATTCTTTACAGAAGAAGAATTATTAAAAATATTTTTAGCATTCTTCTGTGAAGACTTCTTGCAGTCTTTACCAATCTTTAACAATTCTACCACAGAAAAATATTTTGAGTTAGTAGAGCACTTAGAAGAAGATTTGACGGATTTGGGAGAAACCTTATAAACATTTTCATTTTTAGTAATTGAAGGCTCTCCCTTTTCAAAGGTACTCTTATAAAAATTTATATTTTTGATAACTCTTATTTTTAAGAGTTATTTCCTCTTTATTTACTCCCTTTTTGCTTTTATTAAATGCCCAATTTGGTTGTTTTTCCCTTTTTATTCCAAAAAGTTTTAAAAAGATGATGAAACACAGAGGAAGAAGTATTATTCCAAAAACCTGTATTTTTTTGACAGCACTGCCCATTGTGGCACCACTGTGGGAAGTCTTCCAGCCTTGCTAGAGCTTCTTGGGAAACGTGCAGCTTGAAGATCTCCCAGATATTTTTCCTCCAGCTGTTATGAGCTGTCTTCCATGCTCTATTTTATTTTCTTTTGTATTTTTCTTTGCTTGTACTAATTGCCCAATATGTAATGAGTAGGTATGGCCTTCCTCCCTCCCTCTCCCCTATATAAAGAGGCTTGGGAGAGCCATTTTGGGTGTGCCAAGATTAGGGAAAATGGGTGCCAAGGTGTGCCATCTTGGGGCAACTTGTGCCCAAAACACCATCTTTGGTACCAACTTGTAGATATTGCTCTCTTATATAATTAGTAATTAATGCTTTTAATTTGATGTTTTTAATTTATTGTCTTTAAATTTATGTCTTTAATTTCTTGTCTTTAATTTCTTGTCTTTTAATTTATTGTCTTTAATTTTATGTCTTTAATTTCTTGTCTTTAATTTCTAGTAATTTAATTTCTTGCACTTATAATTTAGTTTTACATTAATGCAATTT
>NW_020207067.1:0-1882 GCF_001531365.2 Cynara cardunculus var. scolymus | reverse complement strand
TGAAATTATTGGCACTCAAGATTGTTCTTTGAATGTTCATACATTGTTCTTGAGTGTTCATCATATTGTTCATTAAAACACTATAATTTGGTTATTCTTAACTTAGTTATTAGTGATATTGAGAGATATGGGATCAACAATTGGTATCAGAGCCAATTGATTGTTTTTCCAATCAAACAATCATATAAAATCTCTCAATTCATGTTTTTCACGAAATATCTTCACCAAAAACGTAAATTTTCTCTCTTAAAAAATTCTTRATGGCCAACTGGAATTCCACATATAGTGTTGGTTCCCTCACCAAGCCTCCAACTCTTCAACGAGAAGAGTACCCACAATGGAGAATAAGGATGGTAAACTTCTTGGAAGGTATGGATATAAACCTCCTGTGATCTGTAATGGAGGGTCCTTACGTTCCACAGACTCTTGTTCCAAGAGTCCCAGGAACAGATACCACAGTAGAAATTCCTGCATATTACATGCCCAAGGATGAGAAAAACTGGGATGAGGATGATATTGAGAGTGTGGAAACTGACAAGAAGGCCTAGAGACTAATCATCATGGCCATTCCCAATGAAATTTTTCAATCCCTTGATGCATGCTCCACAGCAAAGGAATTGTGGGATGAACTTGCGAGCCAATTGGAAGGAGGAGCTAAAACAAAGAAGAATCGTAGAGCACAATGTCTTAACGAATACACCAACTTCAAAGCTCTTCCTGATGAACCAATACAGAAGACTTACGATCGTTTCAAAACATCGATTAATCAATGTCGTCGAAATGATATCACCAGAACAAAGGAAGAAAACAATGTTTTGTTCCTAAAAAGTCTTGGCGATGAATGGACTCAGCTGTCAATGTCTCTTCAAGCAAATCAGGACCTAGACGGCTGGTCACTTCATGATGTATATGGAACGCTTGCAGCACAATAAAATGACATAATGAAGAAGAAAGTATCCATCGGTGGACCTCTGGCTCTTGCTGCTGATGAAAAGAAAGTATCAAGGACCCCCACCAGAGATCACAAGAAGAAAGGAAACAAAACAATGGTGGTAGAATAGGAATCTGAAGATGAGTCATCTGAATCAGATGATGATATCAAACCCTTTGCTAAGTCTCTGGCCTTGATTACAAGACAATTCCAAAAGAAGTTCATCAAGAGACCCCATGAACGGAGAGACTTCAAGAAGGAGAAGTACCAGTCATACAAGAAACCATCGAAATTCTATCGGAGGGAAGAAAGAAGAGAAGAAAGAGAAGAAATAGAGGAAAGAAGGGAGGACAAGAAAGTAGATAAAAACGGATGGAAAAGTGACCTTCGCTGCTTCAGATGCGGGAAAATTGGTCATTTTTCAAAAGAGTGTAGAGGACGATTGGTAAAGGATGCCGATTACTACAAGAATAAGTACAAGTACAATTCAAGAGAGCGTAGCCTAATGGATGAGAAAGAAAATTGGGTATCCGACTCTTCATCTATGAAGAAGATAAAGCACTCATCTGTTTGATGGCCACATCTACTGCATAATCCACCTCCGACTCTGATGATCAGGTTTGTGAGTCTACTTCAAATGACACCAACTCTGCTCCATCTGAGCTAGAGTTAAGGGTGATAAAACTTTCAGAGGATTTCTTTAAATTAAAAGAGAAACTAAATTTTGAAAAAAATCTGAAAGACTGAAAGCGGAACTTGTTAAGGAAAATACTCGCATCACCATACTTAAGAAATCAGAGGAAGAAAAACTTCTGGAACTAAACAAACGAATAACTAAGGACTTAGAAAAGAAAACTAAGGCCTTAAAAGAATCTGAGGCAAAGAGACTAAACTCAGTTGCTGTTAAAGATTTCTTTCAAAAGGAAAGGGAGATCCTTCACAAGAAGCTTC
>NW_020207066.1:0-1821 GCF_001531365.2 Cynara cardunculus var. scolymus | reverse complement strand
TCTTAACTATCAAAATTAGAATTTACTTTTAATTTAATAATATAATATTTTATAAAGATATTAATTAATTATTCTGTTAGAACTTAATAATTATTCTTATTATATTTTACATTTTTTTATATTTAAAATGAGATGTTTATCCTGTATTTGATTATGTTTATCTGCAGTTAATTACATGAATTCAAATATGGAGCTTTAATAAGTTGTACTTACGCACAATCTACTTGTAATATTGAGTTTTAAGTAATGTGCATTAATAAACAGTACTTTACGCATAAAACGTGGTTTTTAAGAGTTTTTGTCAAATGCTTTATAATATACTATAAATATCATAATATTAATTATATTATTAAAATATTTAATACATACAGTAATTTATTTCTCTTTCAAAAACATTTAATATCAAAGTTTATTTTTTTGATAGTGATATAATAAACAATTGTTTATCTCTCATGATAATCATTTTTTGGAAGTACTCCAAAATTGTAGCCGCTCTTAGAGTCCATTGTAATTATTTTAAAAAAAATAGATTTTTGATATTTTATTTAATGAAATATTATATGAAATTATAACATGTTTAACTCGATATTCCTACTGCATCGTTCTTCTTTGGTCTATTTTAACATACATTTTAATATATTTGTTTGAGAAAAAACCCATCAAAATTCTAAAATATATATTTTAATATAGTTGTTGAATATAGTATTAGGGTTGGGTTCACGTGAGAGTAAGGGTTTTTTCGTGAAACCCGTAAGACCAATTTATATTCATTGATCAACTTTATAAGTTAATAATCTAATGGTCTAAAGTTGTACGGTGACAATTTTATGATTATTGAGAAGTCTGATGCCAATTTTGTGATTATGAATGTTCAGATTGTAGATCTAATCCAAAAGTTGAGAATTTGTCTTACGAGTCTCACGAAAAATCTTTGATCTCACATGATCCCAAGTCTATGGTATTATGTATTATATATATTTTAAATCAACGGTAAAATAAAAAAAACGGGTTAGCACATTATATAACAAGCCAAAATGTGTGTACATTTTTAAGAAATTAAAAAAATCCAAAATGAAAATAATAAAAAGTAATTTTTTTTTAATAAATTTATATTCAACTCCAAAAGTCGACATATTTTTCAAAAGTTCGTATATACAAAATGACAGTCACATGCTTTTTATTTTATTGTGTCATATTAGTTCGAGGATCCAACGGGTTTGGACTTTGGAGCAAACCAAGTCCACATACCCGACTCCAAGTTGGAATGAATTGGGCCACACACAAGTGGGTCGTGAATATGTATTGGGCCTCAGACGGATTTTGGGCCTTTGGCAGATTGATGATCAGTGCCAAACCATGGTAGCCCATGTGTTTATGAAATTATAGGATAGAGTCTCTCAAAAATCAAAGTCTCTACAATTTACATTTTTATTTTTATTTTAATTATGTATTAAATATTTTTAATTAGTAAATTAGTTATCATAATACAAGAAATTATTAAGATCAAAAGTTTATTAATAAACTGGACCTCATAATAATATCTAGAGTAAATTACATTTTTGGTCTCTATGGTATGTGGTTTGTTTGACGAACCTTTAAATGCGTTTATTACACTCAATATCAATGGTAAACGCATGTTCTAAGTCTCTATTTCTAACATAATAAAAAAGGTTTTATTAACTCAGTTAGATCAGAGAGTATTTTCGTCTTTTAGCCTCTCTTTTTCGTCTTTTATCACGGCGACCAAAACTGTAACCTATTCTAATATATTATATACTTATAAAAATATTATCATGATTATAATATATGTGTTTGGGGGGG
>NW_020207065.1:0-1833 GCF_001531365.2 Cynara cardunculus var. scolymus | reverse complement strand
TACTCGACTCGTTTAACGAGGGTTTGATTATTAATTATATTTAATCAATGCAGATACAAAATATTTTTGCTTTCCAAAATTGCAAATTGAGGTTAAGGGGCTGTTTACCAAACACTTACCCGGTAAGCGTTTATCGATAAAATTTAATATTATAATTTACTTAGCGAACAATATTTTAATCCACCAAAATACAACAATTTACCCGGTAAGCGGTTACCATGGTAATAGTCATCGCCCTCACTTACTGGATAAGACTCTTGGTACTTGTCTCGCTCTTACCGGGTAAGATTTTTGGTTCATACCATATTCATCCGATAAGATAATGATGTTCACTTACCCGAGTAATCATTTGGTAAACAACCTCTAAATTTAGGTGAAACTTATTGGATAAACCATATATATGAGATTATGTTCAAAATTTCTCAAAATTTTTAGGTTAAGTATACCACAAACAGTCAAATATCCTAGTCTTTTTTAATAACAAAAAATCATACAGAGATTTATCAAAACGTGGGAAGTATAAGGTACAGAATTGACAGACTCAGAATATGAGGGACCATAAATGTAAATTTTCTAATCACTATGCTCTCATTTGTCATTGACAGCAGCCTTTTACCCAACATTCCCAAATTTAACCGACATCTCTCTAATACTTCTCGGTGACGGAGAGTCGCCTTCACTCCAACTCAACGCCGGTCGCTGCCATGAGAGCCACCGGCTTCTTCTCATCGGATCACTTCACAAATCCGAACACATTTATCAAGATCCTAATCCTTTCGTTCTTCTCCCTCTCCCTCTTCTTTGCCGTCAAACACTTTTCCTCTGACGCCACTTACTCTCAAGAACTCTCCCTACCCTTCTCCTCCTCGATCACCAACGCCACCACAGCCGTCCACGTTGCATTCAATTCTACTACCAACAGCTCCCCCAATTCTTCGTCCCCACCACCTAATGCAGTCTCACCGCCACCGCCGCGTCCTCCGCCGGAAAATGTTGTGGAGAGGACGGGGATTGTGGACGAGAATGGAGCGATGACGAATGAMTTTGTGATTGGGGATTATGACTCGAGTTTGCTTGAGAATGAGGTTGATGAAAGTTCGGTGGAGAGGGGAGGAGAGAGTGATCACAAGTGGGAAAAGATTGAGAAATTTAGGGTTTGTGATGAGAGTAGGAGAGAGTATATACCTTGTTTGGATAACGTAGATGTGGTTTCTAGGTTAAATTCAACTGAAAAGGGGGAGAAGTATGAAAGGCATTGCCCAGAAAAAGGAAAAGAATTGGATTGTTTGGTGCCCAATCCCAAGGGATACAAGAACCACATTCCATGGCCCAAAAGTCGAGATGAGGTATGTTAGTTTACATTTCCTTAGATTTGTCTCCAACAAATTCTCCAAAATGGAGAAAATGGAGATTTTGATTCTTTTTTTGCTTAAATTCTCCAAGACTTTCTCCAAAAYGGAGAAAAATAGGAGAGATGGTATAAATCTCCAAATTTGGAGAACTCCTTAGARATGATTGCTTAGGAAAGAGAAAGGTTTTTCTTCTTTCAATATTTCCACCAATACTTTKTTTCTTGGTAAAAGAAGAAATTATACCGATTGAGCTCCAAATTGGAATTACACTTGARTGAGGCGAAAGAGTGATTAGTGGTAGTACTTGAGATAGGAGATTAAACTAAAGTATAAGTACGTAGAAGGATAAGGTGGCACGGGCGACCTTCCATGGTTCCATCGTAAAGGAAAAAAAATTAGTTTATGAAGGGTGTCACCGTATTGTTTTGTTGGGTGCCACCATATAAAATGTTAGCACAAGGTTTTACAGGCGGAGATGGTA
>NW_020207064.1:0-1879 GCF_001531365.2 Cynara cardunculus var. scolymus | reverse complement strand
GAAGTACCTTGTTCTCAGTGGTCATCTCATTAGAACCTCTGGCGCTTCTAACAGAGGCTCTGTGAGTTGAGCTGAGCAAAGTCCTCATCTTTCTGTGGATGTTTATAAAACCGTTTAGGTATAAAGGTGTAACACTTGAAAGAAGGCCCGGGACATATCACAGAGGCTCTGTAACCCTTAGGCCTCTAACAGAACTCTCTTGATAGTTCTCGTCTATTGATATGGTGCACGTGGTTCTGCTGATAAGGGTAAGAACTCACATGCGCGTGTCAGAAAACGAAATCGCACGTCATCAATCGTGCGTCTTCCAATACGGCGTGTCATAACTTTATGAACCGTTTCACCCAAAGTCATTCATTACCTTTGACGGTTCATTTTTTTGAAACCCCCTACCTATAAATACCCTCTTTCCCCCCCCATTTTAAACCTTACGCTCTCATAACTCTCAGACGAACGCATAAAACCTGCAACTCTCTCTCTCTCTCTCTCAAGAAAACCTGCAACTATGTCTTCTTCGAGTGCATCCACCCAGTCCGTCAACGTCTCAAGTGACAACGAGGTCCCTCAGGCGCAAGCTTTAACCTCGCACGCTCTTTCTTTTGTTCAGAACAAATACGAGAAAATCGTATTGGTGAAGAAGCCCAACAACTACTTCTTCGTCCCGTCTTTATCAGGTTTTCCCGAATCCACTTATCCTCTCCTTTCAATTCTTAAAAATCATCCACTTTTTTACGCTTTAACTGCCACACGCCCCACATCAGAAACTTATATTACACAGTTCYTTCTTAGCRCTTATATCACTACCCTAGATAACTCAGGGTTAACCATTGTTGGTTATGCCTCTCACCCAGTGAACAAATCATTGGTTCCACTGGAGTTGAATGTTGAGACCCTTCGAACTGCTCTTCACCTCCCCACTCTTGCCCAATTGAACCTAAACTCTTTTGCTGCTACTCCCTCGGATGATGAACTTATTACCTTTCTGGCATTCCATTCTTACGCAACCTCCATTTCAAAAAGAACCCAATTCAGGCGTAAGAATTAACCCCCCTTTTGTAACACCCTTTTCTCAATAATCAACTGTTGYTTAACTGGCAAAGTTGGAAGCCATGACCAAACATCCCATGCCATGATTTCAATCATGTATGGGATATACTTTAATCTGCCCCTTGACTATGCCCAATTAATATTTGATGACATGGTTGGCCTGATAAAGAAGAAATGTGCCAACCAAAAGGGCGAAAAGAAGAAGGTACAGGCCCAACAGAAGGCCATGGAAGACGTTAACCAACCAAATCTCATTCTACAACGCTTCCTTGGTTTGGTGTTCGGTGAACTCTTGGCCGCAAAGCTGCCTGTTGTAGAGCCAAATGCAAGGCTTTACCTGTTTAGCTTATTCCACCCAACAGAATATGAGCATGGCTACAGAAGCCCTCGTCCAATCTCTAAAGCCATGCTCAGGTATCTGGCTCATGAAGAACGAAAAGCTTACAAACGTTGAAACAGGTGACCAGAACCGGTCCCTGCAACCCCACCATGCATAGGAGTTCCCCTAGGTGAGAGTGTGAACAAAATAAGAGTAGAGGGAAGAACGGAGGAGCCAGTAGTGGCTGGKGAGATGAGTGAGCATCTACCTAGTATCCCATCCACGCCAGAAGAAGAAGAAGTCACAGAAGGTTGGTGATACTTCTGTGAAGAAGGCGGAAAAGAGGCCCGCAGAAGAAGAGGGCCCAACTATGTCTCTGCCCAAGCCAAAGAAAAGAAAAACCAAGAAGGCTGAACGTACGGAGCCTGCGATCACAGAACCTGTGGTTGCAGAGGCTATCGCAGAAGAGCAGGCAGAGGCTACAGCTCCTAAGCGCAGAAGGTTGCGCAAGGT
>NW_020207063.1:0-1882 GCF_001531365.2 Cynara cardunculus var. scolymus | reverse complement strand
GTGTTTAAAATAAAATAAATGTATTTTATGAGTTATTTTGATGAATATTTTTTTAAAAGTTATGTTTAAAGATATATATATATATATATATATATAAGATCAAATGTTAACCATTATTTTTGTGTAAACTTTGAAAACCCTCTCAACCAATCAAATTCCATTATTCTTATAGGTTTATGTCTTCTTCATTTTACCCTTATAAGGGTATTCTAGTAAATTGAATTCATTTGTAACCCCCAATTAATTAATGGGGAGTTACAAACAATCAAATCCCAAAAAATATGCATTCATATTATTAATTTTTTTTACTATTGATCTTTCATGTTCATTCTTGTATGAATTTCTAAATCGCATAAGAAACACGGTAGTAACGATTTTCGGTATCGATCAATTTGAACACAAATGAACCGTGAACACAATTTGAATACAAATGAACAACCGTGAACACAATTTGAACACAAATAAACCGTGAACACAATTTGAACAAACTAACAGATGAACAAAAATTAACAGATGCTATCTTAATTTTGTGGGACGTGTATGTATGTGAATATATGGGCCAAAAATTGCACATATCGTGTTCATTTGTGTTCATATCGTGTTCACGGTTCATTTGTGTTCAAATTGTGTTCACGGTTCATTTGTGTTCAAATTGTGTTCACGGTTGTTCATTTTTGTTCAAATTGTGTTCATGGTTGTTCATTTTTGTTCAAATTGTGTTCACGGTTGATTTGTGTTCAAATTGATCAATACCGAAAATTGTTACTACCGTGTTTCTTATGCGATTTAGGAATTCATACAAGAATGAACATGGAAGATCAATAGTAAAATAATAATAATAATAATAATATGAATGCATATTTTTTGGGATTTGATTGTTTGTAACTCCTTATTAATTGTTTGGGGGTTATAAATGAATTCAATTTACTAGAATACCCTTAATAAGTGTATTTTTTTTCTTCCCAAAATGCCCCTTTCATCATTGTTTACTAGGTCTTATTAAAATTCAAACTTTAAAATTTAATTTTTTTATTAATTAATCTTAACCGTTGATTATAGATTTGGATGACCAAAATCAGTTAATAAAGTTAACACAAAAATKATGGTTATCATTTGATCTTGGCCCCATATATATATATATATAAACATGTATTTTATTCTATTTATTTATTATTTTGATGGAGAAATTTGACGTTTTGTTACGGAGTGTTATGCGTATGACAAAAAGAACATTGGGATGGAGAAAGTAATTAAAATAATTGTAGTGGTTTTTGAATTGCACTTTGGAGGCAGATCTCAACAATTAATATTTCCACACACCAATTTCTCTTTTGACCACACTTTTCACTTTTATATATGCTTACATGCATACATCACTATATCTATATATATATATATATTTGTGAACTTTAAAACTTATGGTCACGGAGGTTGAAATACGGTGACTCTAGATTACTCGTAAAGCATGTGGTAGTCATGGGATTAATCGGTTCGTATAGCAGGTTAGATATCCATGTTAATTAAAAAAAGTTGTCAGATAATTTCTATCTTAAATTTTTGTTTTACGTGTTTCTTTTCGATTTGAGTATAATATTTAATGTGATGATTAACATATATTTGTTTCACAATGCGTTTGTTTAATATGTATTTGGTTTGCAGTGTGAAACTTTTTTATTTTGAATTTTTTGTTTCACAAACAAGTCACAAAAGTTCATATTGTGAAGTAAGTACATATATTTGTTTTTCATTGTAAAACAAATATTTTTTTATCACTACATTAAGTTTTAGTCATAAATGAAAAAATATATATGAAATAGCACATGATACACTTGTTCTAAATATCTCACAATAAGATCCACACACACACACACACACACACACA
>NW_020207062.1:0-1827 GCF_001531365.2 Cynara cardunculus var. scolymus | reverse complement strand
AAGTAAACAAGAAGATTAAACAGAGAAATAGCGGCTGCTTTTCTATTATTGAAAATAGAGATTACAAACTCTCAAGAAACCCTAATGGACTCTCATATGATTTTGAATCTATGTATTACAATGAAGTTTTACTATCTGCTCTCGTACTTATTTCTCTATCTCTAACATTCTATTTTTTAGGCAGTAACCTACCAAACCTGGATAAGATTAATGCTATCCAGAACAGGAATAGCCTTATCCAGATAAAGGAAACTGAAGGTAGTCATCTAAAAGATAACAGAGGACGGCGCAGCCATAGAGTCTCTTGTCAAATAGAACAGAGGCTCTGTTAGCATCACCAGAGGCTCTGTGAGTATTCACAGAAGCTCTAGTCTTCACATAAGCTCTGGTCCAAGGGACTTGGAGTCCAAGAATTCTGCTCCGCATAGAACCTCACAGAGGCTCTGGTCTTCACAGAAGCTCTGTAGTCTCTGAAAGAAGCTCTGGTTATCCGGTACTCTTTAGCACAGAGGCTAGTCTTCTAGACTTTAGACGTTTTGGCGCAGATACTTCTTCAGTTCGTCTTCTAGCTCTGGATTGTTTCATGAAACTTTTTCAAGTTAATTATTAGCTTTAAAAATAAAGCTAACACTCACCCTCTGAGAGAAGCTTCTTAGTGCAATCTTGGATAGAGACATTTGTAGCCCGTGCTTCTTTGACTAATTGATCTGTATATACTTCATTACAATACCTCCCAAGATTTCCATCATTGCATCCAGCTCTCTGCGCGTTACTAAATGGTTGATATTGTCCCTTGAGGAGCTGGAGTGGATGCCATATGTGACCACAGAGGCAAACATTTGCTTGATCTCATTTTTGAAGTTGGAATAGTCGGTGTAACCCGAAGAGATGAGATCAGAGGCAAATTATGCAGCAAGTTCTATCAGCTCGGTCTTCAAGGATTGAATGGAGGAAGGGTTGAGAGTCATAGCCTGGAAGGCTTCTGCGAGATCGTCTTTGCGAAGAACAGAGCTCTGAAGAGTTGTGATTGTTGACTTCAAATCTGTTGTTGTGGAGGACAACTCTTTCAGAGCCTCTGTAAGAGGAGAAAGATCTTCTGTCATAGGTCGAGAGATGAACAAGCTTTTCAACTCGTCCATCTTGGTGAACACTGTTGTGGCAAAGGTTTGAAACTCCTCCTTTGTCACATAGGTATTCTGGGTAYCCAGATCACCAACACATGGTGATCTGTTAGCCTCGGAGCCAGAGGCGCCCTCAACGACTAGTTGTGTGAAGTCAGCTCGGGGACTTCCACCATATCCTTGGTTATCTCCTTGAGGAGAGCCTAATGGTGTTCTGAAAATATCGTGCCTGTAGGTTCAGAGCCTATCATGGCAGAGGGATCTTGTGTAGACATTGGGTGTTCTAGACCTTCTGTCACAGTGATTCTCACTTTTTCCTCTGAAGCACGTTCTTTATGTTCACACTCATGTGAAGAGGCAACACATGCCTCTGTAGGTTGTGGCGAGTCCATGGGGGATGGGACTCTTGTTATAAAACCTTCATCCTTTTGAGAGGATGGAGGAGTATGATGAGGTGGCCCAGCTGTGCATCCAACAGAGGAGGAAAGAATTACCTCTGTGAGGATAGGATGGGTAGGGCTCGGCATGTGCTTGCCTGATTCAATAGGGGATCCCTCTAGAACAGGGTCCCTAGTAACGTGGGTTGCACTGGGAGTTGGGCTAGTATGTGTGCCTTCGGCATCTTTTTCACCCTCACCTAGCTCTACATCTTCTTCTTCATCGTCTAAGGCGACTTCTGTCCCCAAAGTTGATACATCAATGGTCG
>NW_020207061.1:0-1887 GCF_001531365.2 Cynara cardunculus var. scolymus | reverse complement strand
AGTAGTTGTAGTCTTCGCGCTAAAAATCTTGAGACACTATTTGTACGGTACGAAGTGCATGATCTATACTGATCATAAGAGCCTTAAGTATTTGTTTGATCAAAAGGAGCTAAATATGAGAAAAAGGAGATGGATGGAACTACTTAAGGATTATGATTGTGAGATTCACTACCATCCAGGTAAGGCAAATGTGGATGAGTGTTAAAGTGGATTTGCTAGACCGAATTCGGGATGTTCAGAAGGAAGCTTTACTCGAAACGAATATTAAAAAGGAGAGAATGGTTGGAGAAATTAAGACTTTGACGGCCGGACCAGATGTAATATATAGACATGGGAATCGAGTTTGGATTCCTAGTTTGGGGGACCTAAGAAATGTAGTGATGGATGAAGCACATAAGTCCAAATACACTATGCATCCAGGTAGTATTAAGATGTACAAGAACATAAAAGAAAGCTATTGGTGGCCTGGTATGAAAAGGGCAGTAGCTAGCTATGTGAGGAAATGCTTGACGTGCTTGAAAGTGAAGACAGAGCATCAAAAGCCGTCTGGAATGTTGCAACAAATGGAGATCCCAATATGGAAGTGGGATATGATAACAATGGATTTTGTCACCAAACTTCCAAGGACGGTAAAGGGACATGACACCATATGACTAATTGTGGATCGACTAACGAAATCTGCTCACTTTTTACCGATCAGCGACAAGTATACATTAGAAAGATTGGCCCAACTTTGCATCAATGAGATCGTGTTGAGACATGGTGTACCGATATCCATTGTCTCAGATAGAGATGATAGATTTACTTCGAGGTTTTGGTCAAGTTTTCAACAAGAAATGGGAACACGGTTGAACATGAGTACTGTATATCATCCTCAAACTGATGACTAGAGTGAGAAGACGATACAAACGCTAGAGGATATGTTGAGAGCTTGTGTGATTGACTTTGGAGGTAGTTGGGACAACCACCTTCCGTTGATAGAATTTGCTTATAACAATAGTTACCACTCGAGCATCAAGGYGACACCATTTGAAGCACTGTATGGCCGCAAGTGTAGAACCCCAATTTGTTGGGCAGACATTGGAGAGAGACAACTAGCTGGACCCGAGTTAGTCCAACAGACATCTGATAAAATAGTACAGATCAGGGAGAGGTTAAAAGTTGTGCAAGATAGACAAAAGAGTTATGCGGATAGAAGGCGTCGACCTTTGGAATTTCAAGTAGGTGATTAGGTTTTGTTGAAAATATTGCTATGGAAAGGGGTCGTAAGATTTGGGAAGAAGGGAAAGCTAAGTCCAAGGTATATCGGACCATTTGAGATAACTGCAAGAGTAGGAGCAGTTGCTTATCGGTTGAAATTACCAAAGGAGTTAGGTGGTATTCACGATACCTTTCATGTGTCGAACTTGAGAAAATGTTTAGCTGACGAATCAACTGTTGTGGATTTGGAAGACATCGAGGTTAATGACAAACTCGTTTATGTGGAAGAGCCAATTGATATATTGGAAAAAAAGACGAAAAGACTAAGAAACAAAAGTATACCACTGGTATTAGTTAAGTGGAAATTCCATAAAGGCGCAGAAATGACGTGAAAACCAGAAGGAGAGATGAAAGCTAAATATCCTCAATTGTTTTAGCGAGTATTAATTCCGAGGACGGAATTTCTTGAAGGAGAGAAGAGTTATAAAACCCAAAAAATTTCGAGGAATAAATAATTTATCTTCATTATTATTCTTTTAATTTTTTTAATTATAAAATACACACACACGTACTTATACTTATATATATATATATATATATGTTAAATAAATATAGAAATTAAAAGAAGTTTAAAAATCGGACTAAAGATGAAAGAAAAAGTCAAAACATGGGTGAAAATTGTAAATT
>NW_020207060.1:0-1888 GCF_001531365.2 Cynara cardunculus var. scolymus | reverse complement strand
AAGTGTATCCGATGAATACTTGAAGGCCTCAGTTAGTCTAAAGAGCTTTTTAACCCCGAACTCATTCTTGTAAACAAGTCCAAGTTCGGATTGAGTTAGAACTGAGGTAGATCTTGTCTCTTGTAGGCCTTGGAAGTCTTCGTTTGGAGGGGCCCAGAAGAGTCTCTCAATGCCTAGCCAAAGAGCAATTTTAAAATGACTCCGAGCTCTATGGTTCACCAGGGTTTCCATCATTTTTACTACCGCTCGGTTCGCCATTCCATACCTGATGTCGTGGTCTTGCCTCTGAGCCATGTATGCATATAATTAAATCAAGTCATATGGGTTGAGGTTGATGAGGTTGTTCTCGTTGAACACGCTAACTTGCCCATGTGCTTTCTCCATAGTGAACTCGATGTATCGAATGGCTTGGTTGGCAAATGTCCTTATTTTCAGATCTATGACCCTCCTTATCCCATCATTCGAGAAGACAGCCTAAGGTGCTTGTGTGGTCTGTCTAATGAATCTATGGTGTAGGAGGTCCATAGTGAACACGATGTATTGATGAATGTTCTCCAGCAAAATTGGTTCCCTGGGTGGCAAGTCAGGACGTCTTCGCATCGATTCTATGCTCTGTATGATCTCGTCTACCAGGCTCTAAGGAGGTTGCCTTGATGAAGAGGGAGTATCCGCATTCACCACGGGTGTTTGGGTTGAGGGTTGTGTATGAGTTGGTGAGGGTATGGTTTCTTGTTGAGTTGGTTCAGGTTGGGTTGGTTGTGGTTCATTGGGTTCGGCTTGGGTGGTTTCTGGTGCATGGGTTTCTGTTGGGATTTGTGATTGTTGGGGTGATGAAGGTTGGATTATCATTGGTTCTGGTTGTGTGGATAAGGTGAAGGGTTGTGAGGTGCGAGGTGTTGGTAAAGGTGTTAAGGGTAGGTTTGGTGTGGGTGAAGGTTGGTTTATATCTGTTGGAGGGGTGATTAGCTCTTCATCGGTTGATGAGCTCAACACGATCGGTTCTAGGGTTGCAACGAAAGGAACATGTACATGTACATCTTCAGAGGGCAGAGCTTCTGGTTCCCTTGCTTGGGTTCCTTTGCTTGAGGGTGGTAGTTGTGTTTGTGGTGATGGTGATGGTGGTGCAGCGGATTCTGTTTGTTGTGCAGCCGCGTCCTCTGTCTTCCCCTCATGAGGTCCAAGACCTTGATCATCGGGGGTCTTGGTCTTCATGTCTCGGCCTTTGTGTTGGCGGCTGTTGGAGCAAGAGGCTCTGGTCCTCTTCTTCTTGCCCTWCCTGGAGGACATAAGATACGCCTTTAGGGCTGCTTGTCTTCGACTCACCTCCATTGTTTGGAGGAGACAGGTGGTGTGCCATTGTTCATCGGCCAGGTTCTGGGAGAGAACCCTTGTTGGATGGATGGCCCGATGAACGAATTTGGCACTAATCTTATTAAAAGATGGGACTAGCACCTTGGACAGAGCCCGCAGGTCAGCTCTGGTTGCGAAGTCGGTGGAGGAGGATGAGGCTTGTGGTTGCATTGGTATGGTGGTGGATGTATATGGAGGGATGGGAAGGTTGGTGAACAGGTCTCTCAACTCTGTAGTGAAAGAAGAGAGGGCTTCATCAAATGATGGGCCTGCAGAGGGAAGTTGGGGTGGAGTAGGATGGGGAATTTGGGCTAGGTTAGTTGCAGGTAGTTGGATGAGGGTGATTTGGATGGAGGCTATTTGGTTGGTGAGGTTGGCAAGGGTAGCATAGATGGATGAGGTGGATTGAGGTGGGGCTTGAGGAGGAATTTGGGAGGTGATGGTTGTGGGTAGTGAGTGAAGGGTTCGAAGGATGGTTTGTAGTTGGAAGATGATATAGGTTAGGTTCTCATCAGCCTCAGTTGCCTGGGTCGTGAGG
>NW_020207059.1:0-1889 GCF_001531365.2 Cynara cardunculus var. scolymus | reverse complement strand
TCAACACTTGCAGTATTTACTTTTTCCATACTTTTACATTAAGTGAAATGAGAGCTAACAGTTGACCTATTTTATGTGTCATGCTTTTCAAGAAGTAAGTAAAAATGAAGTGTTTGGAGCATGATTATGGCGATACCGATTAAGTCTAAAATTGAAGTTTTTGTAAAGAAGGTTTCTATTCCATCTCGATTATGGATGTTAAATTTGAACTTTTGTAAAATTTGAATGATGTTATTTATTATCTGTTGCTGTGACACGTTTACCTGTTACACCTCATGTTTCCGTTTTAACGGGGTGTGACAATTTGTCAGAGAAAGGGCCGATTGTTATTTTTGGTGATTGGCATTATCACCATAACAATTTGTTATCAGTTCTGAAGGCTCGTAAATGTATTCAAAAAAGATGTCAGGGTTATCTGGCTTATGTGATCGATTCGAATAAAGAAAAAGGTAAGAAAGAGTCAATTTCGGTTGTTTGTGACTATTCAGAAGTCATGTCGAAAGATTTGACTGGTCTACCGCCTGATAAATCCGGTACCCGGGACAACACCAATGGCTAAAGCACCGTAACGGTTATCACCGTTAAAATTGAAAGAGTTGGTTACTCAGTTGAGGGATCTTCTTGACAAAGATTTCATCAGACCGAGTACGTCACCTTGGGGTGCTCGGTTTCTGTTTGTCAAGATGAAAGACGGATCGATGCGGATGTGTATTGATTATCAGGAGTTGAACAAGATGACAATCAAGAATAAGTATCCTTTACCAAGAATCGATGATTTATTTGATTAACTGGTGGGAGCTATTTACTTTTCGAAAATCAATTAGCGGTCGGGATACCATCAATTAAAAGTCATACATAAAGATGTTACTAAGACTACTTTTCGAACTCGGTATGGGCATCATGAGTTTTCGGTTATGCCTTTCGGTTTAACCAATGCTCATGCAGCTTTCATGGATCTGATGAACCGAGTATGTAATGAATATCAAGAATAAATTTGTTATTGTATTTATCGACAATATTTTTTTATTCTCGAAAACTGAAGAAGAACATGCTGAACAACTTCGTCTGATCCTTGAATTTTTGAAGAAAGAAAAGATGTATGCAAAATTTTCAAATGTGAGTTGTGGACGAGAGAAGTTCAATTTATGCAGGAGTGAAAGTTGATCCTGCTAAAATTGAAGGGGTAGAAAAATTGGAAGCACCGAGAACTCCTTTTGAAGTCCGTAGTTATCTGGGGTTAGGAGGCTACTATCGGAAATTTGATTCAGGATATCTCAATAATTATAGTACCATTGACTAAGTTGACCGGAAAAATATTAAGTTTCAGTGGGAAGAGGATTAGCAAAAGGCTTTCCAGTTATTAAAAGATCGTCTTTGCAATGCTCCGGTATTGTCTTTGATAGAGGAATTAGAAGATTTCATGGTCTACAATGATGCTTCAAAGTTAGGTTTGGTTGCGTATTGATGCAGAATGGAAAAGTAATTTTTTACGCATTCAGTCAATTGAAGGATCATGAAAAACATTATCCAACACATGATCTGGAGCTTGCAACTATAGTTTTTACTCTACAAATTTGGAGGCATTACTTGCTAGGAACGAAATTTTAGATCTTTACAGATTATTAAAGCCTCCAGCATATGTTCAGCCAAAAAGAGTTAAATATGCGGCAACGATGATCGATTGAATTGGTAAATGATTACGACAGAGAAATTCACTACCATCCGGGGGAAAGCCAATGTGGTAGTAGACGCTTTAAGTAAAAAAGAGAAGAATGGTACGATCAAGGCTATAGCTATGAGAATGAGTCGATTGCCAAATCTACACAATGAAGTCTTAAAGTGTGAAGAAGAAGCTGCCGAAGAGAATAATTTCAAGGGTGAGCGACTGG
>NW_020207058.1:0-1889 GCF_001531365.2 Cynara cardunculus var. scolymus | reverse complement strand
TACATACATACATACATACATACATACATACATACATACATACATACATACATACATACATACATACATACATACATACATACATACATACATACATATATACTATATTATAAAGTATTTGACAAAAACTCTTAAAAATAATTTTTTATGCACGAAATACTGTTATTGATGCATATTACTTAAAATTTAAGATTACACGTAATTGTGCATGAGTACAACTTATTAAAGCTTAATACTTGAATTCGTCTAACTAACTACAGATAAACATAATCAAATATTGGATAAACATCTTATTTTAAATATAAAAAATCTAAAATATAATTAGAATAATCATTAATAACTAACATAATACTTAGTTATTATCTATATAAAAAATTATATTATTAAACCTAAATTAATTTTTTTTTGTTACTAAACCTAAATTAAATTATAATTAAAAAAATTACACTAAAACACAAGAACTTTTAAAAAGATTAACTTAATATTGATGTCGATATTTTTTTTTCAAAATTTATGATAATATTAAATTTATATTTTATTCAAAAATAAAAACATTATCACTTTATCAAAACCACATAAAACCAATGTTACTTAAAATTTAATATTAAAAAGTAAATTATGCATAAGTACAATTTATTAAAGCTCGATATTTTAATTCGTATAATTAACTGCGGATAAACATAATCAAATAGAGGATAAACATCATATTTTAAAATACTAAAATATAATTAGAATAATTATCGAGTTCTAACAAAATAATTAATTATTATATTTATAAGAAAATTATATTATTAAACCAAATATAAATTATTTTGTTATTGTATCTAAATTAAATTATAAAAAAAATTGAATTAAAAATTACACAAAAAAGAAGACTTTTAAATAGTTAATTTGATACTAATATCAATATATTTTTATCAAACTTATATTTTATTCAAAAAGTAAAACATTATCGCTTTCTCAAAATCACATAAGACCATGTTATAAAATCGAGTGAGATAAAAAATAAAATGAAATATTAAAATAAGATGTATCTCGCTGTATTACGCGAGTACCCTACTAGTATAAATAAATATATATATATATATATATATATATTGGTGTGCATATAATAAAAAACCCCAATTAAAATTAAATAAAATATTACAAATTATTATTATAGCCCTAAGAAAAGTATTTTTATTTATCTATACTATATTATAAAATATTTGACAAAAAATTTTAAAAACCATTTTTTAAGTATAAAGTATTGTTTATTAATACATATTACTAAAATTCAAGATTACAAGTAAATTGTGTGTAAGTACAACTTACTAAAGCTTTATGTTTGAAATCGTGTAACTAACTACAGATAAACATAATCAAATAAATGATAAACATCTTATTTTAAATATAAAAAATCTAAAATATAATTAGATCATTGAGTTCTAACAAAATATTTAATTATTATCTTTAGAAAAAAATATATTATTAAACCAAAAATAAAAAAATGAATTAAAAAGTTATACAAAAAACCGAGAAATTTTAAATAGTTAGTTTGGTATTAATTTCTATATTTTTTTCAAAATTTTATGATATCTTCACATTTATATATTATTCAAAAATAAAAATATTATCGTTTTCTGAAAACCACATAAAACCGTATCATAACATCGACTGAGACAAAAATAAATAAAATAAAATATTAAAATCGAGATGTATCTCACTGCATTGTGCGAGTACCGTTCTAATGTATTTTATATAGCTAACCTTTTTTTCTTCTTTAAAAGGCTTGGTCAAAACAAGCCAACGCATGATACATACATACATACATACATACATACATACATACATACATACATACATACATACATACATACATACATACATACATACATACATACATACAT
>NW_020207057.1:0-1858 GCF_001531365.2 Cynara cardunculus var. scolymus | reverse complement strand
CAAATATTAAGAAATGATATCTAGAGTAGCTTTCCTGTCAAAACTTCAACAAATATCAACAGCAACAACTCAAACACAAAATAGAATGGTAACACTGGAATCTTAAACCAACAGTTTAGGTGAAATCGGATCAACAAATCAAGTAATCAAGTTATACCAATCAAGTAATCAAGGAAAATCTGTGTAGCTAATAGTAGCTAATAGAAGCTACTGTTTCTGCTTCAAATCTTAAACACAATCACACAGAACCTGTGTGTGCACAACAGTTCAAAACAAACAGTTCAAGAATACACACAGCTCAAAAACTTGAAGAGTTTGTTGTTAAAGAATTCATACAATTGATTCTCAAGACCAATTTGTTAAACTCAAAAACAAAACACAATGATACCAACTCTTGAATGTTAAACCGGTCACAATGAATGGTAACCTGTCACATAGTACAGCTTAAGAGAATAAACCGGACAACACTCGTAGCTAAACCTGTCACTCCAAATCGCTAAACCTGTCAAAATGGAATCGATTCATATCAAGATGTTCAAGGTATTGAGCGATTTAAAAAAATAGTCAAGAAATAGTGGGCAAATAAGAATCCAGGTAAGTGGAATCAAACGGATTAGAAGTCCTCTCAAGGAATGATCGGTATACATGAATACCGGACAAGAAGTAAACGGTTTAGGTATAAACCGCTCAAGATTGAAAACATAAAATACTTACCTGATTTGTGCAAAACGGGCGGTTTACCTCAACTCCGTTCAAGCTACGTGCGGTGTATATGAACACCGCTCAAGATATCCATTCAAGATTGATCGGTTTACTTCTCCGCTCGTTCTCCGCTCAAGTGATGTGGGGTGAAGATGAAATCCAGAACGATGAAGATTAGAATCCGATTGAAGCACGAAGAACAATCCGGCCAAAGATCTTGCTGTTTATCTTTCTCCGCTCAAACAAAATGCGATCGATTTAGAAGAACTAGAAAGTGTTATGAACGGTTTAACAATGGGCCTAGAAGATGGGCTTTAAAATTGAACGGTTTAACAAAACTAAACCACACAAAAAAATTAAAAACAGATCAAAATTAACAAAAACACAAAAACTGAAAAAAAAATTAAAAATTAGATCAAAAACACTGATTTTTAAAAAAAATTCAAGAACACGAAAAAATCTAACAACACAAAATCCGAATAATTCTTGAAATTCAGTGATCAAATCATAAAACTTTGTGAATAACAAATATTTACAATGCAATTTCGAGCATTTTGATCCTGTTTTTAACACAAAAACACAAGAATTTTATGAAAAATCCGATCAAAATCTAAAAAAAATCAAGAACACGAAGAACACGAAAAAAAATTCAGAAAAAAGAAAAAAATATTCACTTATCTCTTCGATTTCTCTATCTGATTTCTTGCATTCCAGCTCTGATACCAATTGTGGAGTCCATTTTACTGATCAATCTTCATAATCTTCAACAATCATGGCAGATTAAGATGTTTCATGTAAGAATACCAAGAACATTCATAAGGATCTTGAGAGAAAAGGTCAATCTTCTAAGCTTTGGTCAAACTCTCTATTATGCACGTAATCTTACAATTGAGCTCTTCTTCTACTAATTAAAAAGATTAGCACTATTTATATGGTCAAACTACAAAGACAAGTCAAAGTCAAACCTCTAAAGAAAAGTCAAACACGCTGACTTTTACAATTATAGACTATTTATAAACTTTCAAGACGAATACAATTTATACTGATTTCTCAGTCCTAACACTATGTTTAGAGGTTTGACCCTATAAATAGGGTAATGTCTTTGTAATTGAAAGAGAAGGGAGCTCATTTGTAAATCTGATACGTAATAGAGAGT
>NW_020207056.1:0-1890 GCF_001531365.2 Cynara cardunculus var. scolymus | reverse complement strand
TCCCCATAATTTAATACACTTAAATACATATACATACAAATATATAAAAAAGGAAAGGAGACTGAGGGAGGGGAGAAATTCGAGGGTGTTACAATCCTYCCCACCTTGGGTTAAATTTCGTCCTCGAAATTTTAATTCACGCGAATAGGTGAGGGTAACGTCTCGTCAAGTCCTCTTCAACTAAACCACATTGATTGCATGCAGATAAAACTGCAGTAAATGTAATAGCTATTTGTAGCGTAACCCATCAACACTGAATAAATGCAATGTTTCAATGCCATAACTATTTGCAGCATAACCCATCAACATGGAATTCCAAGAAGCTTCATCAGATTGTATAATGTCGTCAAAGAGTTTTCGCCCATCATCAATTTATCCCACATTTTGCAATAGGAGTCCACAAGGGCAGTAGAAACAACTTTATCAGATTCAAGACTAATAATAGCTTTGGCATACAATTGAACTTCCCAATACTGGATCAAACTTAATCCCACCAACAATTATGCAAGCACGTCAGTAGTATGTGTATTAATACCTCAATAGTACTGCAGGCATGCATATAGGCAGAAAAGATGCAACTAGCACAAATATTTCAATACGATAGCACATACAGTAATTATATAAGTATTAATTATATCAAAGACAGGTTCAAGTGCCTACATACCGTACTGGTTGGGTGGTATTACCAAGCTACTCCAGCAAAAGCCCATCCTCTCCCCATTCGAAGTGAATGGGTACAAAACATATCGCAAAACTATACAGTCTTTGGAAAGAGCAAATATATTATGGCAAACCCTACAGCTATGACATTGTAGATGGCAGCTAAAATACTCACCAACTATCATCTGGAGCTAAAAGTGCATTCAGTAAAAGGACCATACAACCAATGAAAGAATCGATATAATATGAATATTAAAACATAAAATCAGAAACATGCTAAGAAAGTCGAGACAGACCCAAAGTTTATACACTCTTATGGTGTTTTCTTAAATAAAATGCAATAAGATCAATAGCTCTGACTCTTAAATCACTATAAAAAAAAGAAGAAAAGGTTTAATCGACGATATGGAACTAAAATAGATATGAAAATAAGCATCGTCATGTGCTGGTGGACGGGTGAAACTTCAAGATAC
The DNA here is from genome assembly GCF_001531365.2 of Cynara cardunculus var. scolymus. Lineage (NCBI taxonomy): Eukaryota > Viridiplantae > Streptophyta > Magnoliopsida > Asterales > Asteraceae > Cynara > Cynara cardunculus. The sequence goes on along the minus strand of NW_020207056.1, from coordinate 757 downwards.
TAATTCGAACATTAACAGGGATACAACCACACTCTGTAGAGGAGAAACTGAGAGGGGAATATAAAAGCAACTATAAAACAGTACAAAAATAAGTCCCACGCAGAGTTCTGGGCCTAAGTCCTATAGCAATGAATTATCACTTACCCAATAGAAAAGATCCTAAAAAAAATATGAAATAGAGCACTTATGGTTTAATAACTGCAGTGAAATAGTGGTATAGAGAAAGCCAGAAGATCATCCTACCCAAATAGAATCAATATAAAAATAACTTATAACTAGTCCATTAGGTACTTAATATTCTTAAGACCCTTATGGATAATCCACCTCAAACCTCCATGGCAATAATACATTCGCAGTTCTTCTAAAAAAAAAGGTTTAGAGTCATACCAGTTTCGGGTTGTTGTCACCAAGATTCCAACTACTAAACACCCATAAAACAGTCCTAACCGCAATATCAGCATTAAGACATGCATATAACCATCACACTTAACTAAAATATATAGATTCCTTCAAGGTTGAACATTCATCCGAGAATAATTGCAATGCTTTTTCTGTGACACGTGATCTTTTATTGTGACATTCTAAGCTTCTCAACTACCTTAATACTAGCCTCACTATATCATATATCCATATAACAGTAAAAGAGGCATACCCTCCAAATATAACAGTCATCACCCTTTCTTATCGTATCCACCTGAATGGTAACATATTTACGATACTTATCTTGTGTACATGTTTCCTTTGATGGTCATGTACA
>NW_020207055.1:0-1893 GCF_001531365.2 Cynara cardunculus var. scolymus | reverse complement strand
AGTTATGCCGCCCATTTCTCCCAAAATAATAGTCCAAATGCTACATTTTTTTAAAATGAAGTTCAGTGAGTTAGGTTTCTATCCCCACTGTAATCACATAAAAAGAGTAAGTTTTGAACCTTCAAATGTTTAGAACAAAATAAGTATGCAACAACACACTTGACAGTAGGTAAAACCTATTTTGGACGACCATATATCTCTGGTTATTCCTCCAAAATGGTTTATTTTTCTTCTAGAACTTATTTTAATGAGTTATCTTTCTAATGCAACTGGTCTAACTCAAAAAGATTATGTTTTGAGCCTTCAAGTTACTGATACAAGATTATGGTGCAAAAAGAGCATTGTTGACAGAATCTTGCATGCATTTTAAAACGGTCTTATCTCCTTCAAAACTCAATGAAAATAGGTGATTCTTTTTATAGAAGTTAGCCTTATGTGTTAGCTTTAAAAAAAGTTAAAATAACTGAAAAATGATGAGTTTAGACCCCCCAAATGGCCGTCACTCGAAGAGTGTGCAATCTGTCTTGGGGACTATGACACTCAAAGTGGTAGGGAAATGATGAGTGCCTTAAAACCATCCAAAAATCTTGATATTTAGAAAAATTATTTTTAACTCATTATTATTGATGTTATAAAAATTTGGACACAATATGACTTATGAAAGGTTTCTTTTGACAGTGATTTGTGAGACCAAAAATTCCAGGAATGGAATTTACATTCTGTCCAAATGGCAGCTTTATGTGCAAAGGACTTTGATTTTTAAAATATATAATTTCTAAACTATTTTTAGAGCAAATAATATAAGTATCAACTTTAATTCATAAAAACTCATTGTTAATACATAAGATATAATTTGACTTTATCTTTATCGAGACCCGTTAGGTGATCTAATTATTGAATTTCGGATTGTTTAGGAAGGTTAGGGCGGATGTTTAGCGCTTCAAACGTCATCAAGTTCTTGGATATTCATCAGCAAACTTGTGAGTATTCACGGCCCCACTTTTAATGTTTTTTTGTTTATTTAAATTGGGGGAAAAGCATGAAGTTATGCAAACTATGTTGTTTATTTGTAAAACTGTTGGACTAAAGAACCGTTTAGTCAAGATTTGTTGAAGTCATGAAAAATTGACTGTATTACACTATGGTATAAATGGTAAATTGATGTACTTGAGAGGGTATGTTTTAAAAAGTCTCCTCCCGTAAACGCTACTAGTTAACTCGGGCACATTCCCGGGCCGTGGTAATTATGGATAGCCGCTATTGTGTTGACAGTCCGACCTAAAAACGGGTGCACATTACCTATGTTTAATAGTCTACTCATGTGTGCAAACGGGCCACCGCTGAAGTAGTACTGATACGAACCGTGGAACTTTAGTGAGCGCGAGCCACTTTATGGTAGTTCGTAAAATAATGGTGCACATTGGTCAGGAAAGGCTCAGTAGCGTCTCAAGTTTTAAACATCGTTATAGATTTACATTTATCGTGTGCAAGTTTATGTATTAGTTTGCAAGAATTGATTTATGCATTATAAATATTTTTGTGCATATGAAAACCCGTGAACTCACCAACTCTTTGTAGTTGACGTTGTTTTATGTTTCATGCTTTTCAGGAAATAAGTATGAAATGAAGTTTTGGAGTATATATGTGACGACACCGATTAAGTTCATTTTGTAACTTTTGTAAAGAATTATTCTAACTCCAACTTTGTTATGGATGTTAAATTCTAATTTTGTAAAACTTGAATGGTGTTATTTAATATCTGCTGTTGTGACTCGCTTACCTGTTACRTCTCRTGTTTCCGCTTTAACGGGGTGTGACAGATTTGGTATCAAAGCCTCAGTTATAGAGAACACCAGTTTTTCCTTAAAAACCACAAACTATAACCAAATATTT
>NW_020207054.1:0-1893 GCF_001531365.2 Cynara cardunculus var. scolymus | reverse complement strand
ACCTATTCGGACTTCTTTCCATGCTCTCATCTTGGTTGCCTTCTCACCCATCCAAAGGTCTAGATATCAAACCAAGTAAAGTATACACTTAGCATCCCCTCGAGTAGTGCCACCAAAAGCCTTCTCCTGAACATCCACATTTTGGTCATTTCCATCATTACGCCACATCACCAAATCATCCGTATTTTGCTATGGTCATCCTAAAGCCCAACTCTCTAACCCGCAATTATAGCAGGTGTAAACACCGTTCTGTTACTGCAGTAAAACCTACCCACAACTTTACTGGAATGTCAAAGTCCAGTGGTCTTGATGAAAGTTGCCACGTCTACCTAGCTCTATTCCTGATTGAAATCTTCATCAAGCTACCTGTCAAACATTGACCCAAAATAACAAAAGATGAGGTCTTATCTACCACCTATGTAAACATGCTACATTGTCTTCAATGCTTTGCAACTCCACTAAAGCAGCACAACTTTTCAGCTTATCTACTTAACATTATAAAACTTTCAAGCTGCAGCTAGACGTATTACTATAAAGTTAAAAATACTAGCAGCATATAAGTGCAAACCCGAACATGAAACCGACTTCCAAAGGATACTCTTTGAAAAGCTTATCATAGTAACGCTTCACTAGCCTTTGTTCCCATGACGAGTCCATATCATCTTCCTCTGAACGTATAAACCGATAGTCTTCCCTAAGAGTGCCTTGATCAGTTTTTTTTTTTTTTTTTTTTTTTTTTTTTTTTTTTTTTTTGCCTCTCCCCCATAAAAGTTAGCTTAATCTTTCACAAACTTTTTGTGCCGATCGAACGCATTGAGCCCTAAAATGTGAGCTTGATACTGATGTTTCTTTTCTTCCCTATCAAATACCGCAGACCTAATTGACCCAAAAGAAGCCATTTTTTTTTTTWWTCGTATCCACCTGAATGGTAACATATCTACGATACTTATCTTGTGTATGTGTTTCCTTTGATGGTCATGTACAATAGAATTTACATTTGGATTCCAATTGAACTCTTACTGGTCACACAGAATTCTTGAAGATTCTCTTGGTGTTATGCAATTAACTCTTGCCATATGACTAAGATATTCATCAATATGTTCATCCTTTTCTAGTACTTATACCAAAGTCAAGGGATGATGTTCCTGGCTACTTACTATTCCAATTCCCAACAAGCTTATTGAATATTCCGCTTCCCTATCAATGACACCGTTATTATTAACACAAACACTCCACAAAGTTATTTTGCAATGGACCATTGAGTTAAAAACTTCCTTACTTCCCAGTCTACCACTCACTTTTACATAACTCAACTATCATTGACTAAGGCCAACAAATCAGTATAAGCACCAAGCACCGTGGCTAAAACATATATGTCCACATGGCATGGTCCGTAACAACTCGACTTCAAATCCTTAAATAGTCTAAGTGCTTCCACGGAATCCAACTAATTAATATCTAACAACAACAATTGATCAGATAAGTTAGGAAGAACACGAGACTAACGTACTACGAACTGACACATTCCTCATCTTTGGAATAATAGTGAGTTTAAGCATGCTTATGTAATAACTTGCTCAAAATAGCATTAGCTAAGTGAAATTTTGAATAGGTTATACATAAGAATTCTTAACACTATCGTCACAATTAATGAACGGGGTAACTCCGATGCCCCTAGCATTCTCCTATCTTAAAAGGTCTACCCACCACGTACAATTTAACAACTACAATTTCAGCTTAAGTCTAGGCACCTTAATCCTATACCTAGTTCGCTTAAACTAGCGCTCTGATACCAACTTGTAACGTCCCTAAAATACACAACCCGAAATTCATTGATGAGAGCCCAGAGCATAAAATAAAATTTATCCAATAAAAGAAATAGCATGGCGGTTA
>NW_020207053.1:0-1894 GCF_001531365.2 Cynara cardunculus var. scolymus | reverse complement strand
CTAAGCACAGAGGGAAGTAATTCACATAATGCTCTTTCCCTTATTATCTTTACCTGCACACATAATTTTGAAAACACGAAATGAGGGTTAGACATGAATGTCTAGTGAGATTCCCTTTTATGTAATACAGGGTGAAGATCACCAAAACGTTTATTTCAAATCATTCATCTTATGAAACAAAACTAAAATCATACTGCTTCGGTCCATCGGGCCTCTGGTTCCAAACCACACTTGGAATATATTTCAACATCCAGGACCAGAGCCCCTCTGGTCTTTCTTCCAGAGCTTCTGGTTCCTCGACCAGAGCCTCTGGTTGCACTAACCAGAGCTTCTTGTTCAACGTGCAAGCCAACAGAGCCTCTCTGGTCTGTTTTTCATAAAAAGATTCTAAGTATAAATGTTTTTCCTTAAAACTTCTAAATATAATTTTGACATAGAAGCTAGTATTACTAGATACAGAGCCTCTGATCCAAATAGTATATATAGTACAAACTTGCTCTTTCTTCAAATCAATAACCATAATCCTCTTGTCCAATAATGAAGACCAACCAGAGCCCCTCTGGTTCCTCACAAGGAACAACCAGAGCCCCTCTGATTCCTCATGAAAATGAACATTCTGTTCCAAAACACTTTTAACCAATATCAATGGCCATAGGCCAAGTTTTCCCCTTCTCAATAACATCAATACCATTCTTTCTAATAAGAACAATATCTTTGAGTTCTCAAATCACAAAGAAGTAAGGACTCAAATCTATTGTAGTCTTAAAAGACATAATAGTAAGAGCTATAATATTCACACACAATTGCCACCCTTATTCCAAAAGACATCTCTCCTTGATATGCCACCCTTATTCCAAAAAACACCTCTCCTTGTGTGATAACTGGATCCTGGTTACCACCCAAGGTAAATTAATGTGTGATTATCTGATTAAATGATTTCGTGATAGCATGATAAATTGTTATATTGATCATGCTGGTATGTGAAAATATGTATAATATGAAATGCATATGTTATATATATATATACATAATATATGTATGCATGCATGTGTGTGTGCATGTGTGCATAAGTGTATATGGTAGTGTGAATAAGAAAAAGGGGCTGATTAGCCGACTTTCCTGATTTGGAAAGTATAAAAGGGAGGTTGAGCCTCCATATTTTTCTCTTCTTGCTTTGGCAAAAGTTGTGTGATTTAAAAAGAGAAGAGAGTTAACCAGATTATTCTTGGCTAAAGATTCAAGTGTTTGGTTTCAAAAGCTTGATAAGGTGAGTAGTTTCTAAAACTCTTTTGCATAAAACTCTAAGTGTTTATCCGGATATTAAACCGGACAAGGTTTGACCGAATTACTTTAAATCAGACAAATGATGGACGAAGTATTGTCCGGACTATTTTAAATCGGACAAAGGTTAATCGATGTATTGTCCGGATTGTCTTAAATCGGTTAAGTGTTGATCAGGTTATGATTGGTAAGAAAAGTTATCTTTTTAAACTGAGAAGTAAGAATTCAACCAAATAGTGGCCGGATTATTCTAAATCGGCTAAGTAATGAGCGGGGTATTGACCGGACATGTTATCCGGACAAAGATGGTTTATATTCTAAGTGATAAATCGTTCAAGCTTTATGCGGGGTATTGACTGGATTTGTTATCCGGACAAAGTTGAAATTTGTTCAAGTGTTAAATTGGACAAAGCTTAGGCTATGTTGTCCAGATAGTTGACCGGAGTTGAAGTCCGGCTAATCAAGTTGACCGGATTGAAAATGTAGTCTTGTGTTTTTAATAAGAAATGTTATTTTTATCATAAAAAGGAAGTTTTGAAAGAAATGATTTTGTATTGATAATAATTTCAATGGCTGCGGTTTATTTGAAATTATTATGTGAAATATTTTGATG
>NW_020207052.1:0-1837 GCF_001531365.2 Cynara cardunculus var. scolymus | reverse complement strand
TTTGAAGCATCACTGTATACTACAAAATCTTCAGATCCATCTGGTAGAGTTAATACTGGTGCACTACAAAGATGATCTTTTAAAAGTTGAAAGGCTTCTTGCTGTTCTCTTTCCCACTAGAATTTAACATTCTTCCGAGTTAGTTTAGTCAATGGCACAGCTATTTTAGAAAAATTCTGAATGAACTTTCGGTAATAACCGGCCAATCCCAGAAAACTACGAACTTCAGACGGAGTCTTAGGAGCTTCCCATTTTGCAACAACTTCTATTTTCATGGGATCAACTTTTACTCCTGATTCTGAAATGACATGACCCAAAAATTGAACTTTTCTTAGCCAGAACTCACACTTGGACAATTTTGCATACAATTTTTCTCTTTTCAACAATTCTAGTATCATACGAAGATGTCTTGCATGCTCTTCTTCAGTCTTAGAGTATATAAGAATATCATCGATAAATACAATAACAAATTTATCAAGGTATTCCTTACATACCCTATTCATCAAGTCCATAAAAGCTACAGGCGCGTTAGTTAAGCCAAATGGCATAACTAGGAATTCATGATGCCCATACCTTGTCCTGAATGCTGTTATCTCAACATCATCTTCTCTGACTTTAAGCTGATGATATCCTGACCTCAAATCGATTTTAGAAAAATAACTTGCCCCCACCAGTTGATCAAACAAATCATCAATCCTCGGTAAAGGATATTTGTTTTTGATGGTCAATTTATTCAATTCACGGTAATCTATGCACATTCGCATAGATCCATCCTTCTTTTTGACAAACAAGACCGGAGCCCCCCAAGGCGAAGTACTAGGTCTTATAAATCCTTTATTGGTTAAATCTTTCAACTGTGTTGCTAATTCCTTTAGTTCGAACGGAGCTAAACGATATGGAGCCTTAGCTACAGGTGCAGCCCCTGGTATAAGATTGATTCGAAATTCAATAACTCTATCTGGTGGTAATCCAGATAAGTCTTCCGGAAAAACTTCTGGATATTCACAAACTATCGGAATCAATTCTTCCTTTCTTTTCTCTTTCTTTAAATCAATGACATATGCCAGATATCCATGACACTTCTTTTGAATACTCTTCCAAGCTTTCATTATTGACAGAATACTTATGCGATGATCCTGACAGTCGCCATAAATAATAACTGTTCTCTGGTCTGGCAAAATAATTCTGATCATCTTCTGATTACAATCAATGCTAGCCTAATACTTTGCTAACCAGTCCATGCCCACTACTATGTCAAATTCTTTCATTGGCATAGGAAATAACCGGATCGGAAGTTCACAGTYCTCAATAACAATTATACAGTCATTGAACACACTAGTAACAGTTTCTTGATCATTAGCAGTATCAACTACTAATTTATCATCAAGCAGCACAGAATTCAGACATGCAATTTGAGCAAACAACGGTGATACAAACGAAAAGTTTGCACAAGAGTCAAATAACACTTTAGCACGTATTGAATTCAGGAGAAAAGTACTTGTTACTACATCTAGCGATGCTTCTGCCTCATTCTTGGTCATTTGAAAGGATCGTCCCCGCGCCCCTCCTTGTCCTCCTTGGTTCCCAGTTGCTCTTCCCCGATTACCCGATGCATTACTCCCCATTGTCAACTGCGGATTTCTTAACAAGGGGCAATTTGGTCGGATATGATCTGGAGAATTAAAGTTAAAACACCTTTTGTTGGTTGGACAACTTCTGGACAAGTGACCCGCTTCACCACATTTATAACATTTTCTCGGATCCAAGTTATCATTACCCTGCTGAACTTTCGTACTGCTCTTTTGTTCAGATCTATTGTCATATCTCACAGTCTTGG
>NW_020207051.1:0-1895 GCF_001531365.2 Cynara cardunculus var. scolymus | reverse complement strand
TTACATGGACACTGAATCCTATAAATATAGAAATAATCGTTATTGTAAATAGGATCAACACCTACCTTCTTGATTCAGACTGCATTCACTTAGCTGCTTTGAGTATAGATGTCCAGATCATGGACCAACCAGAGGAGTAGCTCATACAGAGGAACACTTCATACAGAGGAGCTCTGTATCTTTGGAAGACCCAGAGGCTTTGCATGTACAATGCAGAGGTTCTGTGTCTCTGCTTTGTATCCGAGAACGTGGCGTTTAGGCGCAGGCACATGTCTCTGGTCTTCTTGTCCTCTGTATCCGAGTACCCGTGCTCTAAGTCCGAGTGCGCTTGCTCTGTACTTAAGTGTGCGAGCTCTGTATCCGAGTAACCGAGCTCTGGTCGGCCAAAGAGCCTCTTAGTCATCTAGAGAGCCTCTGTGTGCTCTTCTAGACTTAGTCATTTTGCTCAGCAAATCACTGAATTTTATATCCCTAGCCCATATTGCCTTAATAAAACTTTCAAATTAATTAGGACCAATTTTGATCCTAACACACTTTGCTTGAGCGATTAAGTGGGTCGCTGATGTTATCAGCACCATCGCCAATGTGCATGTAACCGTTGCCATCAACCTCTCATCAATAGTCTGAAGTCCAAATGTCGCCTTCAATGTTTTCGTCATCAACTCTTGTCTTCAATTGTTGTGTGATGCAAGAAATATTGGAATACAACAAAAAGTTAGTAGTTACGTCAGATCCAGGTGGATTTTCATCATAACAAGTATGAATTTAAAAATATGTTATTTTTAAAGTGCACGTGATGATTTGGAAAACCCCGTAAATCCATAAAAATCGTTGGTTGTTAATGTCACTGCTTCACTAGCTAGTGCAAAGAGATTGATGTCAATGAAACTCTTACAAGGTTGTCCTTGATTACAGTAAGCAAATACAAATTTATGTAGTAAAGTAAGTAAAAGACGGGGTTCAAGTGCGTTGGATTGAGTGATAAAATCTGGTCATGCTCCTCTATTTTGTATTCAACTTCCTCTTCATAGCTATTTATGCAATCTTTGAAACACTCTATATTTAGATTATAAATTTCTGGCAAAAATTCGACATGACCTGTTCGTAAAGTCATGTTTTGCCAAAAAAATTTAACCTGTAAACATTTGCAAAATTAATGATTGCAAAATAAATGACTATACAAAAGCCATGATTACTCACTAGTCTTTATAAAGACGACTATTTAAAAGGTATAATAATAAACTCATATTCTCACAAAAATACATTCCATCAAACTAGATTAATCTTCCAAAAGTCCCAAGCATTGCATCATCCAATGAACTTACCTGTTAGCCTTATAATAACCAAGAATGTTGCTAGCACAATCACTTGAACCAGTTCCTGATGCACATCGACAAACAAAACAAATCAGTCTACATGCCTGGTGATTCAAGAGTTTTCACAATAAAATATTTCAAGTAATTTATACTTTCAAACAAAAATGCATAACTTACGTATGATTGATGTGACACATCAAACAAATGTTAAATTCATCCAAAACATTATAAGTTTGCAACCAATCAATATTTACAAAGTTTAATGAATACCACACAATATGGAAGTGACCCATAATAATCAGAATCAGTAGATGAGCACTACCCAGCAGTCCACTTATTCATTAGACTAATTTCGGTCTAATCACCATTGGGCAATGTGTCCACCTGACACTATACCTGTATTTGGCACACATATACATGCATGGTACTCCAATACATTAACGATGAGAGCAAGCCATTTAACTGTAAAGGGAGAGACCCAATTCAAACGTAACAAAGAGGGTGACCCTAAGCTCGCCAGATCCGGATCTACCATTCTCATGTTAGTGAGTAAATAAATAACTCACAATGCCCCCATTT
>NW_020207050.1:0-1895 GCF_001531365.2 Cynara cardunculus var. scolymus | reverse complement strand
AAATGGGGGCATTGTGAGTTATTTATTTACTCACTAACATGAGAATGGTAGATCCGGATCTGGCGAGCTTAGGGTCACCCTCTTTGTTACGTTTGAATTGGGTCTCTCCCTTTACAGTTAAATGGCTTGCTCTCATCGTTAATGTATTGGAGTACCATGCATGTATATGTGTGCCAAATACAGGTATAGTGTCAGGTGGACACATTGCCCAATGGTGATTAGACCGAAATTAGTCTAATGAATAAGTGGACTGCTGGGTAGTGCTCATCTACTGATTCTGATTATTATGGGTCACTTCCATATTGTGTGGTATTCATTAAACTTTGTAAATATTGATTGGTTGCAAACTTATAATGTTTTGGATGAATTTAACATTTGTTTGATGTGTCACATCAATCATACGTAAGTTATGCATTTTTGTTTGAAAGTATAAATTACTTGAAATATTTTATTGTGAAAACTCTTGAATCACCAGGCATGTAGACTGATTTGTTTTGTTTGTCGATGTGCATCAGGAACTGGTTCAAGTGATTGTGCTAGCAACATTCTTGGTTATTATAAGGCTAACAGGTAAGTTCATTGGATGATGCAATGCTTGGGACTTTTGGAAGATTAATCTAGTTTGATGGAATGTATTTTTGTGAGAATATGAGTTTATTATTATACCTTTTAAATAGTCGTCTTTATAAAGACTAGTGAGTAATCATGGCTTTTGTATAGTCATTTATTTTGCAATCATTAATTTTGCAAATGTTTACAGGTTAAATTTTTTTGGCAAAACATGACTTTACGAACAGGTCATGTCGAATTTTTGCCAGAAATTTATAATCTAAATATAGAGTGTTTCAAAGATTGCATAAATAGCTATGAAGAGGAAGTTGAATACAAAATAGAGGAGCATGACCAGATTTTATCACTCAATCCAACGCACTTGAACCCCGTCTTTTACTTACTTTACTACATAAATTTGTATTTGCTTACTGTAATCAAGGACAACCTTGTAAGAGTTTCATTGACATCAATCTCTTTGCACTAGCTAGTGAAGCAGTGACATTAACAACCAACGATTTTTATGGATTTACGGGGTTTTCCAAATCATCACGTGCACTTTAAAAATAACATATTTTTAAATTCATACTTGTTATGATGAAAATCCACCTGGATCTGACGTAACTACTAACTTTTTGTTGTATTCCAATATTTCTTGCATCACACAACAATTGAAGACAAGAGTTGATGACGAAAACATTGAAGGCGACATTTGGACTTCAGACTATTGATGAGAGGTTGATGGCAACGGTTACATGCACATTGGCGATGGTGCTGATAACATCAGCGACCCACTTAATCGCTCAAGCAAAGTGTGTTAGGATCAAAATTGGTCCTAATTAATTTGAAAGTTTTATTAAGGCAATATGGGCTAGGGATATAAAATTCAGTGATTTGCTGAGCAAAATGACTAAGTCTAGAAGAGCACACAGAGGCTCTCTAGATGACTAAGAGGCTCTTTGGCCGACCAGAGCTCGGTTACTCGGATACAGAGCTCGCACACTTAAGTACAGAGCAAGCGCACTCGGACTTAGAGCACGGGTACTCGGATACAGAGGACAAGAAGACCAGAGACATGTGCCTGCGCCTAAACGCCACGTTCTCGGATACAAAGCAGAGACACAGAACCTCTGCATTGTACATGCAAAGCCTCTGGGTCTTCCAAAGATACAGAGCTCCTCTGTATGAAGTGTTCCTCTGTATGAGCTACTCCTCTGGTTGGTCCATGATCTGGACATCTATACTCAAAGCAGCTAAGTGAATGCAGTCTGAATCAAGAAGGTAGGTGTTGATCCTATTTACAATAACGATTATTTCTATATTTATAGGATTCAGTGTCCATGTAA
>NW_020207048.1:0-1899 GCF_001531365.2 Cynara cardunculus var. scolymus | reverse complement strand
CTGGTGGAGAATTCTTCTTTGGCTTTGAAATCGCCATTTTTTCAGGCCAACTGCAGTATTATACAAAAACCACCCGCTTAGGTTTTCCTACCTTTAGGGTTTAAGGCCGTTTGAATATATGTATATATATCAGAGTAAAGTTCTTTTTTGGTCCCTGTGCTTTTTCCATTTTCTTCGTTTTGAGCCCTAAAGTTCATTTAATATAAAATTTTCATTGTAGCTTTCATTTTTATTCGATTTTGGTCCTTCCCACTAGCGGCTATTAACTTCCATCCATTAAATGAACCGTCTACTTATATTTTTCTATTAAATCTGTTTTTTTTTTTTTTCGTTTTTGTCTTCTTATATTTTTACCATTTATTATATTTTAAATATTATGTTATACATATAAGATATATTTATATGTATATACACACACTCCATCCCTATCGTCGTCTCATTTCCTTACGGCATACCCACCCCAATCGTAGCCCCATGTTCACCGGAACCACCTCTCGCCAATCTCCCTCTCCCACCATCGTGAAACTTTTGTCGCTCCAKAGCAGCCCCTCGGTAACGCCATCCTTCACGTCTTTTCCTCTCCACCGATTTGCTCCAACGACCAAAGTTGCAAATTGTTGTCTTAGAAGCCCCCATGCTCTCTCAAACTTATCTATCGATCACCAAAAACCCACATTCCTCTTTCTTCATCTCCTTCTCAAAGCCTATCTTCTCCTCCCCTATTGTGACSTATATTCCTCTCCTCACTACTCTCTACATCTCCTCTCATTCCGTGCTAATTCAATTACATCCTCACCACCAATACAGTGTCCAAACTTTTTTTCCCACGGTTTCTTTCCCGCCTCTACCTATGGAACCCCTATATTTCACATAATTGATTGAACAACAAAAGGTGAGCATATATTGTCAATGTGTGTGTTTTATATGTTTGTTTTCATGTGGGTTATGTACGTGATTCTTAATGTGTGCATGCTTTTCTTATGGTTGGTCGTGGTTTCATGGAAGTGGTTTTTTGAGAGGAGGGGGAGGCGGCAATAGACGAGATAGGAGAGAGGGAACTAGGGTGGATAGGGATGGCGTAATTATAATTAAATTAAATTAAAAAAGCATATTACTTTTATTTTTTTTWAWWARRAAARRRKWAAWWARSMMSGKTKKYCCYTWRWKGRWTTTTTTTTTAATAGTCGTTGCCCGTTGGTGGAATAGACGAAAGTGTCACAAAAATGCAAACTACAATATCGTATTGCATTAAATAAGATACATGAATCAAAACCAATAAAAAAATATTTTTTTTAAATTAAAATTTGGTAGTAATTCACCTCGATCAATTATCATTAATATATAATTTATTAGAGTCTAAAAACTAATAGAGAATTTCGTGGATTATTTTTGACAATAACATCAAAAACACGGATCTTTTGTCAAATATKAGAGTTGATACCAAATAATTTTAATAAGGATGTAAAATCTTACACCAACAATATTAACTAACATCAAAATTTACACCAATAGCAAAAAATAAAAATGAATACACCTACATTCTTACATCGTGTAAAATTTGGTGTAACCTGTTGAAGTAGATTTATTGGGTAAGCATTTTATCGGATCAATTACCTTATCGGTGAGCATGGCTTGGACCAAAAATCTCACTCGGTAAGAAGAAAGACAATGATYAAGAGCCTTACCTGGTAAGTGTTTATCAGATGACAAACGCTTACCATTAATTCGTTTTGATGGCCGAGAATGATATATGTAACACCCGGGATTTTGTAATGTAACTTATTAGATTCCGATCAAGTCTTAATCGATGTTACGTTCGTTATTTAAGTTTGTATGTTTAGTTTCTATATTGGTGGTTAAGCCTTGTGATTTAAAAGGATATTTTTTTTTACTTTCTAC
>NW_020207047.1:0-1899 GCF_001531365.2 Cynara cardunculus var. scolymus | reverse complement strand
CTGGTGGAGAATTCTTCTTTGGCTTTGAAATCGCCATTTTTTCAGGCCAACTGCAGTATTATACAAAAACCACCCGCTTAGGTTTTCCTACCTTTAGGGTTTAAGGCCGTTTGAATATATGTATATATATCAGAGTAAAGTTCTTTTTTGGTCCCTGTGCTTTTTCCATTTTCTTCGTTTTGAGCCCTAAAGTTCATTTAATATAAAATTTTCATTGTAGCTTTCATTTTTATTCGATTTTGGTCCTTCCCACTAGCGGCTATTAACTTCCATCCATTAAATGAACCGTCTACTTATATTTTTCTATTAAATCTGTTTTTTTTTTTTTTCGTTTTTGTCTTCTTATATTTTTACCATTTATTATATTTTAAATATTATGTTATACATATAAGATATATTTATATGTATATACACACACTCCATCCCTATCGTCGTCTCATTTCCTTACGGCATACCCACCCCAATCGTAGCCCCATGTTCACCGGAACCACCTCTCGCCAATCTCCCTCTCCCACCATCGTGAAACTTTTGTCGCTCCAKAGCAGCCCCTCGGTAACGCCATCCTTCACGTCTTTTCCTCTCCACCGATTTGCTCCAACGACCAAAGTTGCAAATTGTTGTCTTAGAAGCCCCCATGCTCTCTCAAACTTATCTATCGATCACCAAAAACCCACATTCCTCTTTCTTCATCTCCTTCTCAAAGCCTATCTTCTCCTCCCCTATTGTGACSTATATTCCTCTCCTCACTACTCTCTACATCTCCTCTCATTCCGTGCTAATTCAATTACATCCTCACCACCAATACAGTGTCCAAACTTTTTTTCCCACGGTTTCTTTCCCGCCTCTACCTATGGAACCCCTATATTTCACATAATTGATTGAACAACAAAAGGTGAGCATATATTGTCAATGTGTGTGTTTTATATGTTTGTTTTCATGTGGGTTATGTACGTGATTCTTAATGTGTGCATGCTTTTCTTATGGTTGGTCGTGGTTTCATGGAAGTGGTTTTTTGAGAGGAGGGGGAGGCGGCAATAGACGAGATAGGAGAGAGGGAACTAGGGTGGATAGGGATGGCGTAATTATAATTAAATTAAATTAAAAAAGCATATTACTTTTATTTTTTTTAATAAGAAAAGAGTAAATAAGCACGGTTGTCCCTTAATGGATTTTTTTTTTAATAGTCGTTGCCCGTTGGTGGAATAGACGAAAGTGTAACAAAAATGCAAACTACAATATCGTATTGCATTAAATAAGATACATGAATCAAAACCAATAAAAAAATATTTTTTTTAAATTAAAATTTGGTAGTAATTCACCTCGATCAATTATCATTAATATATAATTTATTAGAGTCTAAAAACTAATAGAGAATTTCGTGGATTATTTTTGACAATAACATCAAAAACACGGATCTTTTGTCAAATATKAGAGTTGATACCAAATAATTTTAATAAGGATGTAAAATCTTACACCAACAATATTAACTAACATCAAAATTTACACCAATAGCAAAAAATAAAAATGAATACACCTACATTCTTACATCGTGTAAAATTTGGTGTAACCTGTTGAAGTAGATTTATTGGGTAAGCATTTTATCGGATCAATTACCTTATCGGTGAGCATGGCTTGGACCAAAAATCTCACTCGGTAAGAAGAAAGACAATGATYAAGAGCCTTACCTGGTAAGTGTTTATCAGATGACAAACGCTTACCATTAATTCGTTTTGATGGCCGAGAATGATATATGTAACACCCGGGATTTTGTAATGTAACTTATTAGATTCCGATCAAGTCTTAATCGATGTTACGTTCGTTATTTAAGTTTGTATGTTTAGTTTCTATATTGGTGGTTAAGCCTTGTGATTTAAAAGGATATTTTTTTTTACTTTCTAC
>NW_020207046.1:0-1862 GCF_001531365.2 Cynara cardunculus var. scolymus | reverse complement strand
TTTTGTTCACAGAGGACAAGTTTCCAGAACCTCTGTGATAGACAACAGAGGTTCTGTCACTTTTGACTTGTACGTTTGAACATCTTCTGTTGTTGGTCCTCTGTGGTCTTCTGTGGTAGAACTCTTCTGTCAACACTTGCAGTAGTACTTTTTCATACTTTTACATTAAATGAAATATGAGAGCTAACAAGGAATATATCCCTCCATTGGTTATAGTCCCCTCTAAACAGCACAGGTGGCTTGGTGTCAGTACCAATAGCCATTGCTTCTATTGAACTCATTTTCTCAGTTATGTATGATATAGGATCAACTGTAGTTCAAAATTTGTATTAAAGGATTAGAATTCAAAAATTATTTCAATTAAGTCTCAAACAAGGATTTGCACACATTCAAGACTTAGAAATTATAAGCACACAAACTTATCCGGATTAGAAATTCGGTCAAGCTTATCCGGATTAGAAGTTCGGACAAAACAGATAGTCTTGAATTTCTAACAAAAACAAGTTATCCGGATTAGATATCCGGACAACAAAGGAATTTAAATCGCACAATACTACACTTAAATCACACACCAAAATCGCTCAGGTTACAACCAGATTATGAATAAATCGCACAATTCACAAAATAAATCGCACAACACACAAACGATTTTACCAGGCTGATTAACCTAAATCGCTCACTAAATCGAACAAGAAGCAAACGATTTATCTTTAAATCGATCAAGACTTACCCGGTTTAACCTAAATCGCACAATCAATTCACAAAATAACACAAGACTTAAACCGTACAAGCTATAAGCGATTTACTATTAATCCGATCAAGAGTTATACATACTAGATTCAAGCAAAAACACAATTTTTAACACTTTTTCACCAAAAAATGAATCAAAACTTGAAAAAAATATGAGTTTTTGAAGAACACGAACAGATTCCGAAATCAAAAATCGATCAAAAATGGTTCAAATCTTGATTAATATTGAAAATAATGTGAATCAAAGTTGTTTAGTATGTAACTGCTAATTCAGTAGAATGAATTATATCAATTAACAATCAAAAACTAAGCGATTCAAGCAAAAATTGCGATTCTGGATGAAGAACACGATGAACAGTTTGAAGAACAGCAAGAACAGATCGATAAATCCTCTAAAATTCGTGCAAAATCCTCGATAATTCTGTTTAATCCTCTAAACAAATTGCTGCTGTTTGTTCTGATACCAATTGAAATGCCCAAAATCATACAAATTCAGAATTAATCTTCAAGATGAAGATCAGGAATATGAGTAGAGAGAATTTTCATCAACAATCTTCTTTGTATTTTTTGAGAGAGAAGATTACAGTACTAATCAGATTAATTGCAGAAGTTAATGACAATTACAAGTCTAATCACTATTTATACTAAGGAAAACATTAAAATCTAACTATTACAAAGCTTAATAAAGGAAAACTTGAATACAATCTTTAACGCACATACTTGAGCCCAACAGTAAACTCATGTGATAAAGGTTTAACCCTAAATGTAAAATTCAACCTATTTGTTAGAACATGTGTAGAAAATAAGAAAAAGAATTGTAAACATATTGTGCATCTTCTTGGTTTAAATGTTTTGGCAAGTTGTGGTACAATATACAAGGCAAAACTCATAATAATACAAACATTGTCCTGCAACAAGACATATATATATATATACATATATATATATATACTAGAAACGTACTCGCGCAATGCAGCGAGATACATCGTGATTTTAATATTTTATTCTTTATCTCGGTCGATATTATAATATAGCTTTATGTGATTTTGAGAAAGCGATAATGTTTTTATTTTTGAATAAAATATATGTTTGAAGATATCATAAAAATTTGA
>NW_020207045.1:0-1900 GCF_001531365.2 Cynara cardunculus var. scolymus | reverse complement strand
TAGCGTTTACAATTTCACTCTTAATTTGGATTTGGGGACTTGAGAATTTGAAACTAAATTTGAGATGGGGTTCAATATTCATGCTGCTTTGAAGGTAAGATGAAGTTTAAAATGCGTTAATTTTGTTTGGCAAAGTTCTATCACAACTAAGAAATATTGCCAATATTTCATGTTTTTTCCTATCACTTTGATGTGGATGTTGCTACAAGTGTGGTTATTTGGAGAGTGCCTGAAAGGTGTTTGMTAAAATGTGTGAGAGAAATGTAGCTATGGTTGCTACACAAAGCATAGTGCATCCTTGTATAATTTAAGTAGGATAACAATTAGCATGACACTTGAAATCCTTGTTGAAAAGGTTCATGAAACACAAGACTTGCACTTGGTCACATTGGTTCTTTCTTGAAGACAATAACAACTTAGCATAGAAAGAGATTATTCAAAATAAAACCTTAAAATTGATGGAAGTATTCTGGGCTTCCTAAAGAAAGTTAAGCTTCATCATTGGTAGAAACATAAATTTGAGCATCACAAAATATTCAAAAACCCAAAAATGATGCCTAGCTAATTTAGATGATACACTTGTACAACATGGATGACATACAAAAACGATATATAGAAAAGACATATATAAAAAGAATAAATCATAGAAGAAAAACAGAATTAAACAGGGTTGATGGTAAAGTAGGTTTGAACCACTGTAAGAAGAAACAACAARATTCCAGCAAGTAGAGCAATCATATTCCATGGGCTACTGAAATATGTACGTCTCAACCATGCAAGATTTCTGGGCCAATAACCGTTGTAATACGTATCCAGTTCYTGCCACTCTTTAGGATAAAAGAAATCTACAAATGAAGATTCTTTRCATATGTGGTTAATCATTGTTGCRGCCTCTTCATTTGAACCTATAGAGTTGASAACAACTTTGGATTCTAYCAATSTGGCAACATCTTCTTGATCATTGATTAGCATATCTATGGCTACGGCATATGATGTTATGTAATTACGAACCTGAGGACAGAATTGCTCGTATGCAATCAGGTTCCTTAAAACCAACTCAGTTTCATCGTGAATACACAATACTGGCATTCTGAGAGTAGGTTTACCCCAAGCCCAAGGCCACTTCCAGGAAAAGCATACAGACGTAGGTGATTCTAGTTCAATGGCCAGACACCATTTTGGATCTTGATGATGAGGCTTAAARTTCACCCCTGCCCTGTCCAGTTCTACAGCCGAATGGATTGTTGAATTTGAAAAATCTGATTGAGGAGGATGTGAAGGCTGGTAACATTTATGCATAAGACCAAGAATATGATCATGTTGACCCTCCTTATCATCATTCTCCATTGTCAAATTTGTTTTAAAGATGTTGACAACTTGTATAAGTATAAAGAGGAGTTYATTTAGACAAGTTATTGGTGTAAACCTGGAASACGTGCRCTCAAAGATGTCTTGGAGAACAAAAAAGGGGATTTGGTTTTCTATCAGCAGCAGGTCATAAATCATAGCCWGCGSAAGCACCATATTTTCATCAAAACMRYCCMYGGATAACTTGTAACTGASTTCAAGAATGAAACAAGCATCCATTACCATCATTCTTGCAATTTCATCGTCRCTGTAGCTCTTCATCCCGTCCTCATAACTAGCCCTGATTCTGTCTATTGAAGCATTCACCCCRTGCACACATGTTTCCAATGTGTGTTGTGGTGAGGAAGCTAATAGATCACGCAGAAAAATRGCTTTTTGTGGTTCAAAAGGTAGCAAGTTTTCATCGTTTCTGTGAAGAGGTCCAATAGAGACCACCCTCGGGTTGAAAGCCCTCGGGTTAAGATCTCGAACCCTGCTTGGAATGATTTGAATAGATGTTGGTGAAAATTCCTTGTGTTGTTTTTGTGTGCAA
>NW_020207044.1:0-1900 GCF_001531365.2 Cynara cardunculus var. scolymus | reverse complement strand
AAAAAAAAATACATGACGTTTGAGGATAATATATGTATATAAATCTTGTTCGCTTAAAGACCTCAACTTGCAAAACAAAGAAATAGAATAAGCAAGCAAGCATATTAAATATGAAAATGTGTGCAACCATAAAATAGATCAAATATAGATGCAAGAGAAATATGTTACACAAACAAGGGAACATGAAACACCAAGCTACAATTACAAGGAGAGATTCTATGACCTGCTAAGAAACATAGGATAACATAGTGAGATCAGAATTGTTAAAAAGTTGGGATTACTGAAAGATACATGGTGTGGACGTTGGGACCATGCCACCTACTCAAAGATATAAAGGGTCCGCACCGAAAACCTAAGGATTCCTCCGTAAGGTTCGCCCATGAAAGATGAGTCAGGGCCAACAGACTCTAAGGCTATGATATAACATGCCAGGGAATCAACGGACCATAAGTTTGTGATATACAATGGCAGGGGATCCTGTTGATCTCAGTTCTCTAATGAGAGTTTTGAAAATAGTTGGTTTAGAGAACACATTTTTCGGTGGTCACGTTTATACACCGGTTATGTTTGATAAATTGTATCAAAGCCATTTCCGCAAAATTCTAAGTTCTTGTTTGTGTAAAAGATTTTGAAAACCGATAATGTGGCACACTCGTGGTGTCACATTTGAGTCCAAGAAACTCATTTCTAGGCCAATTTACTCCTTTTCTTTGCATTGTGACGATACTAGCATGCAATACTCTCTCTTGGCATATACCAAACAACGACTTAGTCAACGTTCACGTTTTAATCAGGGGCAGACCCGGTGTGTAAAATAAGGTGGCATAGGTCACTGCTTCATTCCTCCGTCGTAAGGTAAAAACATTTAGGGTTGTGAAAGGTTTCAATGTCAGATTCTAAGCTTGTTGCGAGAATTTATGTATGCTCAATTTAGTAATCTAGAAGTCACAAATACTTAAAACACATGTTCGTTAGTGAAAAAAATGACTGATTTGTCAAATCATAAAAAAAAACAAAAATATCAGATATAAGTTCGAATATTAAACCAAAACTTACATTTGCATAACGTTATCCAACAAACTCATTATTTTTATATAAGGTGCAGCCACGAGAAGACAAAGTTAGAGGTGTTCAATCGGGGGAGTATTAGATAAACTACAACAAATTGAGGTTATAGGGTGCTAAATATGTCTAAGTGTGCTAATAAACGGTTTTATAGAACTTAAGTTTATAAAACCAAACAATTAAACGTCTTATCTAAAAATGTTACAGTAAATTTATAGTCGTTTTTAAGCATTTTAACAAGTTTTTTTATAGCATTTAATTATTTTATTTTATCATCGATCATGCAGGTGGGGATGGCCAAACAGGCTCGGCCCGGACCGCTAGAGGACGGGGACCGGCCAAGGACTGCCCCACCCCAGGACCGGTAAGGACCGGTTATATGACCGAAATCTGGGACCGGTTATGGATTTTGGGTGTTTCGCGGGACCGGGGCCGGTTAAGGACCAGCCCAGCCCGATTTTTAAAAAATGTAACTATTTTTTTAAATGTAGCCATTATTTTTCAAAAAACTAGTCGTTTTTGTATTTTTTGCTTTCAAAACACTATACATAAATGTCTTGGTTGATGGATTTACATACCAAGTTCTCGATTCGTAAAAAACGCAAAAAAAAATGTTCACAATTATCGGTTTCTCGCTATATTTTGTAAGACAATGTAATTTTAATTATTATAAAACGCAGAACAATCATTGAGACTGCTCTATCAATGTTCAAAGATCATTCACCTGGGCACACACAAAATATCTGTTTTTTTCATAGAAGCAGTTGTTCTCTCTTAATTATTCATCTTTTCTTCATTTCGGGTTTGAACTTCATGATTTACTTCTGTGGTCTCT
>NW_020207043.1:0-1902 GCF_001531365.2 Cynara cardunculus var. scolymus | reverse complement strand
TTATAAAATAGTATAGATATAGATATTAAAGAAGAAACCACATGTAATGATGTGGTCTCTTCTCAAAACAAGAAAATTCTTTATCTTTTTTTTTTTTTTCCTTTTTTCAAGTTTTTCCGACCTCAATATTTGTTTTTGATTTTTAATATTTACATTTAAGATCATTTAATTAGGTTGTTTCAACCTATTCATGTTTCCTTTAATAATTACTTTTTTAACTCTCATTATTTATCTCTATTTGGTTATAAATTTTCATTTTCTCTTCATGGTACACCTCTATAATAATCTCTCTATTAATCTCTCAATTCTTCCTCTCTATTCATGTATAATTTTGTGGTACACCTCTATGATAATCTCTCAATTTTTTCTCTCTATTCAGTTATAAATTTGTGGATGCTATTTGCATTTTTGTTTATTTGAGGTGTTATTCAATAAGACAAATCATTGTATGAGTTTTTGTTTATGTAAGTATAGTATTTCTTTTTTTAGTCGGAGACCACATTATAGGTGGAATTATGTAGGCATATGGATTTTTGTGTGTGGATAAAGTGGCATATGAATCATTGCAGAAACAGTTTAACATTGTTTAAGCATAATATCTCTCTTAACCTCTCAATTCTTCCTCTATATTCAGTTTTTTTGGAGATGATTTGCATTTTTGTTTATTTGAGGCGTCATTCAAGAAGAGAAATATGATATGAGTTTTCGTTAATGTAAGTATATTATTTTCGTCTTTTAATGAGAGACATTCACACTAAAATTGGAATTATGCAAGCAAACATAATGAGGTGTTATCCTCTAAACATTATAAACCCATTTTTTTTCTTAGATTTTTGATTTTTAAAAAATATTTGGTATATGTAAAAGAGTTTTCCATCTCTATATTTAAAATATGAAATTCATCAGGATAAGGTTGTATTATAAGGTATCTAAAAATTATATTACTTAAAGAATTCAAAGATTTTAAAAGGTATATAGAAATTATATTTTGTGATTTGTTATTACATATTTTTTTTCAATATTGTTGGATTTGTTGTTATCATAGGATATGATTGTGTTTACGATTGGATCATATAAATTGTGTTTACGATTTGATCATATAAATTCAAATAAAATTTTGATATTTTGTAATCACAGGATATAATAAACTTTTTTTGAATTTAAACTTCATTAACAATAACTATTTATACGAGACTGATAATTACGTTAAATTTTGACTACTTCAAGATTTTTTTGAATTGACAGAAATCTTTTGTTGAGTAATGAAGAAATTAGAGTTGAAGAAAATTTAAAAGATTTTAAAATTAAGGCATCTAAAAATTATATTATTTACAAAATGTGATTTGTTATTACATATTTTTTTCATTTCAATATTGTTGGATTGTTATCGTAGAACATGATTATGTTTACGATTGAATCATATAAATTCGAATAAAATTTTGATATTTTATGATTACAAGATATTATAAAAAACGAATTGTTACTCCATTCACAGTAATTGTTTATACGTGATTGATAATCATCAATATATGTATATATATATATATATATATATATATATATAAAGGAGAAACCAAATACAATAGGTGCCTTTCTCTAGATATTAGAAACTTATATTTCTTTTTTCCTAGATTTTTTATTTTTTTTAAAATATTTGATATGTAAAAGACTTTTCCATTTTAAAACATGAAATTCATTAAAATAAGGTTGTTTTGGTAATTTTAAAAGGCTTAACCTCCAACCTTTTCCTCTTCATTCTTGGAGATGAAACTTCTAAACACTTTCATGTGTTCATCCATGATTTGTCAATGTTTTTATAATATTAAATAAGTTATATTATTCTACCCCTAAATTCATGTAAAATTTGTTACATTTTATATTTATATTACTTAAACAAACACT
>NW_020207042.1:0-1904 GCF_001531365.2 Cynara cardunculus var. scolymus | reverse complement strand
TCAACATTTCAAGCGGCAGTTGATGCTGTTGAAATTTTGGAGCAAGACATTAACCGACAACCACAAAAGAAAGTTGGAGAGAAAAGAAAGGGGGAAGCTACAGTGACTGATTTCCGTAGACCGAGGTTTATGGAAAATTTGAATCGACCAGTTTCAAGGTTTGCGGATAAAGCATGTACCCGGTGTCATAAAATACAACAGGGAAATAGTAATATAGGATCTCAAGTATGTTTTAAATATCAGGGACTAGGACATATAGCTCGAGATTGTCGGGTGACATGGAGGTGTTTTTCTTGTAATTCATCTCAACATATAAATGCCGATTGTCCGCAAGAAAAAGGTCGAGGGTCTGGTTTTGTTGGAGGACGAGGATCTGGATATTCTGGGGGCCGAGGATCTGGTTATGTGCCAACAGGTCGGGGACAGATGAATAATCATGTTAATTCAAGTGGTCGAGGAGAGATAAGACATGGGGAGTCTGCAAGAGGGAGAGGCTTTCAGATGACGATAGGCGAGGCAGAAGAGCACCCTGAAGTGGTAACATGTACATTCCTCGTTAATTCAGTATGTGCCAAAGTTTTATTTGATTAAGGTGCAAATCGTTCTTTTGTGTCACCATCATTTGTTAACTGCACACATTTAGAATCTAGAACGTTGAGTGAGGATCTAATTGTGGAAACATCAAACGATAGTGAAGTTTTGGTTAAGGAAAGTATAGATGAATGCTTTATAAATATAGAAGGGTGTGAAGTGCCTATACAATTGTTTCCTTTGATATAATTATAGGCATGGATTGGTTAGCAAAAAATCAAGCTAACATAGTTTGTGATGAGAAGATGATTCATATAGACTTACCAGAAAAAGGAAGAGTTGTGATTTACGGGGATCGACAGGATCGTTATTCTAGCCTTATCTCAGTTTTAAAGGCTTGAAAGCATGTGCAGAAGGGATGTGTTAGTTTTCTTGCGTATGTTATAAACATGAGGAAAGAAAAAGAAAAAAATGAAAGATATTCCAGTTGTGAGGGAATTTCCTGAGGTATTTCCAGAAGATTTGATAAGTCTACCTCCGGATCGAACGATAGAATTTCAAATAGAACTACTTCCTAGAGCAGCACCCGTAGCATATGCACCATATAGATTAGCTCCTTCTGAGTTAAAGGAGTTAATGACCCAGTTGAAAGAATTATTGGATAAAGCATTCATTCGACCAAGTACTTCCCTGTGTGGTGCGCCAGTGCTTTTTGTAAAAAAGAAGGATGGATCAATGAGGATGTGCATTGACTACAGGGAGTTGAATAAACTGACAATTAAGAATAAACATCCTCTTCCAAGAATTGATGATTTATTTGATCAATTGGTTGGGTCTACTTATTTTTCAAAGATTGATTTACGGTCCGGTTATCACCAGTTGAAGATTCGGAATGAAGATGTGTTGAAAACAGCATTCCATATACGTTATAGTCATTATGAATTTCTGGTTATGCCGTTTGGACTCACAAATGCACCTGCATGATTTATGGACATGATGAATAGGGTGTGTCATCCCTATTTTGGTAAATTTGTGATTGTCTTCATTGATGATATTCTGATATATTCTCGATCAGAAGAAGAGCGTGCTCATCATTTGAGATTACTTCTGGATTTGTTGAAACAAGAGAGATTGTATGCCAAAATGTCAAAGTGTGAATTTTGGCTACGAGAAGTTCAATTTTTGGGGCATGTTATCTCAAAAGAAGGCATCAAAGTGTATCCTTTGAAGATTGAAGACATTGAAAAATGGGAAGCCCCAAAGACTTCAACTGAAACCAGAAGTTTTCTTGGATTGGCTAGGTATTATCGTAAGTTTATACGAGATTTTTCTCGTATAGCTACTCCATTAACGAAGCTGACTAAGAAGAATGT
>NW_020207041.1:0-1894 GCF_001531365.2 Cynara cardunculus var. scolymus | reverse complement strand
ATATATATATATATATATATATAACATATTATGTCGGCTAAAATTTGTCTAAATTTAATAATTAATTAATTTTCAAGACGGAAGATATCTTAAATCAATGGTAATTGAAATTAAAAAGTCAACAATAATATTTATAAAAAAAAAGGGCGGGAGCCGGCCCTCTTCATCTTCTTCGGTGGCCGCATTCCGTCATCAAACATGCAGCAAAAACCAGAGAACTGGCAGAATTGGAGGATATGGTCAAATCTTTGACTTTGACTTGTTGGATTTTAAAATTTCTAAGAAAACGTATTTATAATTAAATTTTATTTATTTAAAAATTAACAAAAATGTTTCATCTTTTTGCTGAAACGAAGGAGTATTCAACTTCATACACATGGCACTCGAGAATCAGAGATTAGCAACCGAGGACATGCATTTTTTAATACTACAAAATAAATTCTTTATTATTTTTAAATTAATTATAACATTCTTTAATCTTATTAAGTCACTTAAATTAATTATCATGATTTTTATTAATCGAATATTTTAATTGTTTAGATAATAATAAAAAGAATCTTATTAGATTATGTTCTCCATTAAATGTTAAAATATATGAACTATCAATCATTAATCATCTTACTCTTGAAGTAATTAGCGTCGTCGATCAGTATCAATTCGATATATTTTTCATTTTTATGTTCTTCATATACTGCTAACATTTTCTTTATATCATATGTGATATGAAAATCACACATTAGACAGTGTGCCACAAACTTAACGTGGTGTTAGACACAAGCAAGCGTGAGTCACGGTGTGTCATGATGGTTGTTGTGGCGACCTTCTAGAACAGAATATATAATATACCAAAACCGACTTATTGGGGGATATGCTGAGAAGTCGATTACTTCAACAATATAACTCATTCAAATGCAAATGACTCTTACGAGCTTCTAATAATAATAGGATTAAGAAATACCTTAGATTTATGTCATCATCTTCGTCATGTTAAGCTTGTACAAGCATATATTGAGAATGTATCAAAAACCATCGAGCTTATCGATACCAAACTTCATAAAGACATATGAACTACTACATATCCCTATTGAGTTCTTAATTATGCATTATAAAACATGCAAGACTTCGATCATTAGTCCAAAAAAACCAGATCTACCACAATCAGATATTAATTTTAAATGGTATCTTATCTAAAATTCGATATCAGACAATGATAACCATAAACAGTGTAGCTGCTACGCCGATGAGATTCGAATAAAAAATAAGATGTTTTGATAGAAAGATATAAAAGTTTTAAACGTTTAAAATAATATTTTAACATAAAAACTCAAATTTTTCTTTTTCAAATAGACCTTTTTTTAATATGTAAAATCCATACTTCATTAATTATTATTTATAAAACAATAATTAGAGTATTTGAAAAATAAAATTAGAATAATATAAAAATGTTAGAAAATGATTTGAAATTTAAAGCAAAAATGAGTTAAGAATGTGAGTTTAGCAAGATGTCAACTCTTGTTTATTGGATAAATAAAACTCAAAATAGAAATTAAAAATACATAATATATAGTTTTATCATTATTTTAAAGTATAAAACTTGAATCATAGTTGTTAACATTTATAGTTAATAATTTAGCTCTTTATATATCATTTGTTGCAAACAACTGGGAGTGTATTGATTTGGTTTTTAGATTCTTTTCAATTTGATAGCTTTGATACAGCGGTTGATATGAAAGATGCAGGTACTAAACTTTAAAATGTGCTCTAAGATATATATATATATATATATATTATAATTAGGTTTTGATTATGTTAGTATCATACAAAGTTCAATTTTGAATCTAAGTCGAACTTAAGACCGAATCTAAATTTAAAAACATATATATATATATATATA
>NW_020207040.1:0-1906 GCF_001531365.2 Cynara cardunculus var. scolymus | reverse complement strand
CACCTTTGAGCATATGATCCATCGATCTCATACATCAGGATTCTCGTGTTGTTGTTCTTTGACGATCCTTCTTTGCAAACGTAAGCTAGGGACTTAGTGTTGAAAATGTTCATGTGTTTCGTGACCGAAAACCGTGGAACAAGCGTTGTTTCTCCATCATACACTTGCCAGGTGTCCGAAAGACTTTTCCTCTGGTAATAACAAAATATTTGGTTAATCAATATGGAATCCAATTAACTTGGAACAAATTTGTGTCTGTAAATCATAATTTGATGAACATGCATGACGAGATATACGTACCTTGCGGCCAATAGTGACGACAGAGCGGCCGAACGCATCCATGAGAACAATTTCACCATTCCCTCCGGTGACATAGTTGTCTACTCGAAATACAAGATTGCCGTTGGAGTCGAACACTGGAAATCCATCGTAATTGAAGAGTAGAGACTTCTTCCAAACAGTGAAGACCACCGGATTCTTACTGGCAGCAGAGGATTTGGGTGGCGAAACAACAACCGAAGTGATGGGAGTGGGGTACACCTTTGTCATGATGAACTGAAGCACAAGAAATTGTACGGTTTACAAAATTTGGTGGATATGATGATGAGAGGGGAGGGAAGGAGAGATGTTGTCTTATATAGTTGCCACTCAAATGAAGAATATATCACATCCAAAAAACACAATATTCTACTTATAAAAACTAGGGTATATATATAGTCACGTGTTTCTAAATTATTTACAACATGTGTTTTCTTACTTTTTCGTTTTGATGGTAATTGTTATGCTTTTTTTTTCTTTTAAACGTTGTTTATTTTCCTTTTAAACGTTGTTTATTCCATTTGTGGAAAAATAAATATTACAAATTTATTTGAATTTGCTTTAACTTGGTGTTGTTTAAATTCGCAAATAAGATCAAACCCTAAGACACTACGAGAAAGAGTCTAGTTAGTTATCAGAATTTTAGTGAGTAATTTATATTATGGTCACTAACTATGAGATTAGTGACGATGACATATATAGGTCATCATTACTTTTGTATCACTAATATGAATTTTAGTGATAAAAAGTAAATTTGGTTACTAAGTGGTCATTAATTCTCATAAAAAAATAGATTTTTCATATAATGGTATTCTAGTGACTAAATTTGTGAAGACTGTGTTTTTGTCATTAATGTTATAAACTCATGCGTGTAGTGACGAAAAATAATGGTCACTGAGTTGAAAGGTTTAGTGACCAAAAAATGATAGTCACTAAGTTGGAAGTTTCAGTGACCAAAAAATGAGTAGTCACTAATTTGAAATGATTAGTGACCAGCAATAGTCATCACTAACTAGTTAATGTTACTTCGAAATGTTAGTGAAAATAAAATGRCGGTCATGAATTTGAAAAAACTAGTGACTAATTAATAATTGTCACTAAATAGTGTTTAGTAGTTCATGTTGTTTGTAAAGATTTAGTGACCAAAAATAATAGTCATTTTGGAGTTGCAGTAATCAAGAAATAAGTAGTCATTAATTTGAAATGATTAGTGATTAAAAATAGTGGTTAGTGATTAGTTGGTGTTATTTAGGAATGTCGGTGACATAAAAATAATGGTCACTAAGTTGGAAGTTTTAATGACCCAAAAATAAGTAGTCGTTAATTTAAAATAMTGAGTGACAAAAAATAGTGGCCACCAGTTAGTTGGTATTACTTAGATAGTTATAAAAAAAATTGTGGCCACTAACTTTGAAGTTTTAGTGACTAAGAAATAAATAGTCACTGATTTAAATGATTAGTGACCAAAATTAATGGTCACTAAATTGTATTTAATAGTTGGTATTAATTGGAAAAGATAGTTACCAAAAAGATTGTTGTAACTAAATTAAAAGTGTTGATGAACAAAAAATAATGATCATTAAATTCC
>NW_020207039.1:0-1907 GCF_001531365.2 Cynara cardunculus var. scolymus | reverse complement strand
ATATATATATATATATGTGTGTGTGCGCATAACAGATTGTGGTTGATATTTTGGAAGGGTGTTTTGACTTACTTGCCATTGATAAGCCTTGAGCACAGCAGGACTGACCCATTCCATGAACACTTTCCCGTTTAGAAGGCTATGTAACAGTGCCACCTGCAACCACCACCACCACCACATGTAACATGTTAATGGCGACCAATTACCATCCAATTCAACACATTCAACACTACATCAAAGAACCTTAGAGAATGATTCGCCATTTGCCATCATTTCCATTAATTGCAACGCCGTGATTGCACCAGTCACTGCACCCACACCGGCTCCACGAACTAATCCCGTTTCCGTCGTTTGCCCTTTGATCGCCCCCGTTATTATCCCTATCCCCGCCCCTCCTGCACCCAATTGGTTAATCAAAACTTGTGATACGAGTTCGAATTTTGAAAATTGGGGAAGAAGAAACGAACCTAAAGCAAAAGCGCAAGTTAACAACGCCGTGAAGATCCTGTTTATAACATTCCTGATTTTAGAATCAGCCATTTTATCTGCGGAGAAATGAAGGAGGACGGTGGCGGTGGGGGTGGGGGTGGGGGTGGGAATTAGAATGGCATTAAAAAGAGAAGAGAGCAGAGGAAGCATTTATAATAGGAGAGGGAGAGAGTACACATAGTGTTTTGAAATTGCAATAAATTTGTGTTTTTAGAAACAAAACTCATCCACCGATTTCTCATCTTCATCTTCATTTTCATTTTTAATAAAAATGTTGTTCTGTTTTAAAATAAATGTCTACATTTTTATTTATATATAAAGTCAATTTTAAAAATCAGAAATTAGATTTCCGAATTTGCCCTTAATTAAGGCTAAAGCATTGTGACTTGTGAGAAGGGATAAATGAAATAAGGGTAAATTTGTCATTTGCTTAACAATGAAACAAGTATGAGTTTTCTTTAATCAAATATTGAATAAGTCTATTTGTTAGCAGATTTCTAATGAGATATATAATTTATTTGTTTAACTATACATAATTGTTTGATTAGTGAGTTGAAGTTGACGATATATAAAATAGCTTATTCACTAAATTTATTTGTATATAAATAAAAGTTGTTTTAAAACTAAAAAAATACGTTCACTCCATCTATAAGAAAAAAAAAATACTTTTAATATATACAATCAAATGAAAACCAATCAAACAAGTGGAGTAATGTAAAGTTATAAGTTGTGAGATGTAGATTAAAATAGATGATGCTAATCATTTTTTTTTAAGTTTATGTATGAGAAAAAACTCATCAACTTTAATGTTTGAAATAAAATTAAGTAATTGGACAATTTTTTTAAACAAATAAGTCATTGTACCTTTAAAAACCTGTCAAATAAATATCCTTCTACTTTTTAAAATATGTTAGATATATTTTTATTAACTATTAAAATGGTAAAATAATAGAAAAAAATAAAATACAAAAACCAAAGGACTTTCATATTTTTAACAATTAAGTCTTTAATCTATAAAATAAAATAATTACATTTGATGGGAGAATATAATAGAATAATAGTATTGTTTCTTCGTAAATGCTACTTCACATGCATGATGCATGATGCATGTATCATGTACTTCATTTATTTTTAGGATATAAATTAATAGTGCTTATTTAATTAATAATTATAAATTATTAAAAAAAAGAAAAAGAAAAAGTAAAAGTCATTGATTTGGTTGTAGAATACATATGGCAATGCCAAGTTGCAGGTAAAATGTATCCTACAATTATTGAAGTCTCAAAATCCACATGAATTATAGACTTTAACATTCAAACATGTGTATTGTGAATGATTCATGGTTTCTATTCCTTTTGAGTTCATCCTAATATATTTATAATATGCAGCTAAGACCAAAGTGATATATATATATATAT
>NW_020207038.1:0-1908 GCF_001531365.2 Cynara cardunculus var. scolymus | reverse complement strand
GGACGCACTAGGGGTGGCCAGGGGGGGAGGGGGGGGCTCAAACAGACGGTAGAAACAGCAACATAGGGGGGGGGAAAATGAACAAAATTAGAAACATTAGAGGTAGAATTAATAAAAGAAGACTTACCTGGGCCAGGCTTCATTGGGCCGAGAATGGAAGTAGTCTTAAGAGGGAAGCTTTTAAGCATAGGGCTGGCCTGGATAGTGCTGTTGGGACAAGGTCCAAGTAAAGAATTATTTGGGCCACTCTCATTCTCCATAACAGCTTTATGTATAAGCCCATGGGAAGCTTCACATTCAACCATATTAACATCATGGAGCATTCCAGCCGTGCAGTCCAACAGATCACTTTGGGTATGGGGAGCCAAACGTCTTGGGCCTGAAAAAGAAKCAGGGCCATACGGCCTTGGGCCAAGTATGGAGGGAGGAACCAGATCATGCGAACCAGCAGGAAGAGGGCTAACCAAGGGAGGGCGATCAGTTAGATTCGAACCAGTGGGGTAACAGGAGGTCCCATCCCTAGGCGCATCATGATCCACATGGCCACTTTGGTCATAAACCTTATGACCAGTGTCCTTTTCAAGGCTAAAGAGACCACCTTTTCCATTAAAAATACTATTACTAGTACTATTATCCAATGGACACGGCATGGCCTTAATATTAAAAGAACCCACCGTACCATCACCATTAATGTTTTCCTGCAAACAGCTCACATTTTCCTTTTCTTTTTCAAAAATGCCGGCCATACCCCTAGCATTTAAGACCCCCTGCATCTCTTCCCCATTTTTCTGCTGACACTCAACAGTAGGCTCCATACTTCCTTCTTCAAGATTCTTCTGCAGACCCGTAGCTGTCAAGGAAGCTTCAAACCCATCATCACAGTTCATTTTTCGATTGAAAAAGGAGATAACGTCCTCCCTATTTTCTGAGCACGYAACGGCTCCAAACATGAACGGATACGAAGACTTTTTTTGACTGTTTGAAAACATAGCCGTTGGAGCGTCTTGGGTTCTAACCACCGTATCACCGCCCATCACCGGCTGATCGGAGGACAGCGATTCCAAGGAGGCAGAAGCATTTCCACCATGGGAGAACGCCACATAGCTGTCTTCAATAGCAATGGGTCGGCTGAACGAAGAAGACGAGCTACCATGGGAATCCAAATTTTTCACCTGTGACTGACCAGCGGCAACACCCGGTAAGACAACCTGCGACAGACCATCCTTTGCCTCCAAAGGAGAGTACCCAATAACACCCATCTGGCCCGGTCGAACATTTTGGTTCTTGCAAATCGATGCCGTAAGACCATCGCTGACAGGGTTAGAGGAACGAAAATCAACACCACCAGGACCGTCATTAACAGGAATGGAAAGTCGGTAGTCTTGAAGAATCTTATCATTAATAGCAGGAACATTCAAAGGAGCAGTATTCTCCAGCCTCGAGCATCTACGAATAGAAGGAAGAACAAGATGGCCACTAACATCACCTTTTCCATCTTCTTCACAAGCAGCATGACTCCATCCAATATTGAACTCCCAAGCATCTTGAGCCGGGGGGGGGAGGACTGTTGCATCTTTTATCGAAATCTTCCCCAAGCAAAACATCAAGACTCAAGCTTGGGATCTGTYGATGGTTACAAACTTTTGCAAATCTTCTTCCCATGCAATTTTCTTCAAAGTTTTCTACTTTTCCTTGATGAGAGCTTGGTAACGGATTTGAGAACTTAAAACGGTGGATCGGCATGCGAGATTTTCTCGTTTTCCTATGCATGGTTTCCTTCACAACATGTTTTGATTCATCCATAGACGAACAAGAACCAAGAAAACTAAGAACAACCACAAAAAGCTAGAGAGAATTTTTTAGAGAGAGAAACTAGAGAGAGAAAAAATTCATGCAAATGAGGAAGCT
>NW_020207037.1:0-1802 GCF_001531365.2 Cynara cardunculus var. scolymus | reverse complement strand
TATGTTTGAAAATGAATTTTTAGTATTTTTTAAATTTTCTTTATGTTTGAAAACTTAATTACTTAAAAAAAAAAAAAAAAAAGATAAAAAGGTTTTATTTTTTCTTGTCTGTGTGGTTTTATTTTTTGTGTTCTTGTGGGCCTTTCTCTCTTTGGGCCGTACTTCCCCTTTTCCCTTATATCCCTCCATAAACCGATCCTTAGGGATTGGCCTCCTCCCATTCGGCCTACACCTCTACACCTAGGGATTCGGCCTCCTCCCATTCGGCCTACACTAACTAAATATCCAAACCGATTTCCCAAACCAATCGGTCTCTCTCTCTCTTTTCGGTTTCTCCCCTTCGGCCTACCTTTCCTAAGCCGAACACAAACCCTCAAGCCGATCTCCTTTCTCCCTCCTTTCTCTCCATCGGCTTCCCACGCCTCTCTTTCTCAAACCGGACAAGCCGAACCCCCCATTCGGACTAACATCACAAACCGATCCCCCTACCCACTTTAGCCAAGCCCACCATCCCCCTTCGGCTTGCTACGGCACCCCCCCTCACCGATCCTACTCCCCACTCCATAAGCCGAAACCCCCCAAGCCGCCACCCCTTTTCGATCGGTCTCCCTCTCCATCTCCTCTCCACCCCCAATCGGCTTCCACTCTCCTCATCCCTCATTCGGCTCGCCATTCGGCTTGCCTCTCCACACCGATTCCCCTTCCCCATTCAGCCTCCACTTTCGGCTTGCTACCACCTTCCCACACCATTCCACACACCGCTTCTAACCCCATACACCACTCAAGACCGATTCCCAAATCGGCTTCCAACCCCACACAACACACCTTCCAAGCCGATTCCCCCCTCCCTCCTTCACTTGACAAACCGCTCTCCACCTCACACCCCACAAGCCGAACCCCACCTCCCCTCAAGCCGATCCCTCCTTTCACCCAAACACACACCCCATTAGGTTTCCTCTTCTTTCGGCCTCTATCTCACTAATCTCAAACCGAACCCCACACTAACCTTCCACACCGACCACCATCAAGCCGATCCCTTACACACCAATCCTCAAGTCTTAAGCCGCTCCTACTCCCCTCTCCTTAGCCGATTCCAAGCGCCGATCACACCAACCATTTCCACCTTAGCTGATTCCAACTCCCCTCTCTCCCTTCGGCCCAAACTACATTCGGCCCATCCCATTCGGCCCACCTTATTTTTTCTAAACCCTAGCACCCCACCCTCTTTATAAATACCTCTCAATCGGCCTCTTACAAACCGATCCCACCAAGCCAACCTCCTCATTCGGCCTCTCTCCCTCTCTACTCGGCTCCCTCTTTATTCGGCTCCCTCCTACACACAAGCCGATCTCACCTCTCCCTCATACCTTGATCGGCCTACATCCCTTCCCCCCCTACCCAAGCCGAATCTCCTTTCCATCGCTCCATCCCCTCACACCTATCCCTCGGCTCACTCACCCCGATTTTCCTCTTCCCCATACCTCAAGATCGGCGCCCCCCCCTCTCCCTTTTTTTCTTGTTCCCTATTCCCCAACCATTTCTCTCTCACACCCATTTCCTTCACCTCATACCCCTTACCCCCATCACATCTCATCTTCTTTTTACTCACCTAAGACCCACACCCCCCACACCCCTATTCCTTACACCTATTTCCTCTCCTTTTTACATTCCCCATACAACCCCTCCTTTTACCCACTATATTTCCCTCCTCTTTTTTTATTTAAAACCCCCAACTCTCCTCTTCTCTAAAATATCTCCATCTCTCATTTCTTTACAAAACCTCCACCTTTCTTCTCCAAAAA
>NW_020207036.1:0-1909 GCF_001531365.2 Cynara cardunculus var. scolymus | reverse complement strand
GGATATATAACAACCTACTAATCTAGATTTTTCTACATCTAGATTATAGACGGGTGTTTCTATCAATCTCCAAAAGTATAGTATCATCCAAACAAAACGCTCAAAAACAACAAGGCTTTACTACAAAAGAGCCTCTTCACGAACCAATGCTCCTCTCAACCCATTTTGGCCCCGCCACTAAAAGAACCTGACAAACAAGYCATATCAAAAGAAGTGTTAGGCTTACGCCTAGTGAGTTCAATTAATATCGCAAAAGAACAGTGAAGCCTTTAAATATAKATAACATCAATTTAAATACTAARAGAACACAACTAAAGTTAAAATAGTTCAAGAGGAGTCAAAACATCCGAGGATGACGGGGGAGGCCCGATTTACCGTTGATTATGACGAACACAAAGTAAGTCGTAATTCAACGTTATAGAGCATCACTTATAGGTTTAAAACCATCGACATCAACCTAAACCAGTCATTTAGTCGTACGTGATCTTAAGCCCTTTATCTCGGAAATTACACAATAATCACAATGCCTATTTCCGAGTGGTAGTGAGAGGATGATTTGGAGGTTACATAATAATCACAATGCCTAYCACCAACTTACACCATCCCTCACACAAAATAAAATAAAACAACTCTCGAAAACAAAGCTTTGCCCCGCTCCGATCAATTACCCGGATAATTAATATTGGGCATGCGTATATTTATGATATTATTCCAACATCGAGACTGTAAGCGAGTCCACTATTAGAGAAAAATTTATCCCACTTCTACTATTAGTGATTACTATATGTATAACCTAAGAGTACTAGAGTTCTCTGACATAAAACGCCTTAGGATTCTCTAATCGTAATAGAGMTTGTAAATAGCTTCATAAATCAAGATCTTTTCTTCAAGTTATGCCCATTTTAGTACTACTCTCTAGTTAGCTTTCTCAATTACTCTCTCATCAAATTTGAGATTTCTTAGGCAAGTAATAAACTCTCATCATCCAAATGAATTTTCCATGACCATTTATACAGGTAGTATATTTGTAGCATGTTTGGGAATTAAGTCTAAGCCCAATATGCTTCAAGGGGGTAAACAATACATGACGGAATAGAATTGAACTCACAGGCTTAGTGGTAATCACCACAGCTCGAATACAGCAGCTTCAGCTGCTGCTGTTTGCTCGTGAAGACGCGGGAGAGACACARCAAAGGTTGCTGTTTGCCTGCGGCAAGGGAAGGGGTTGACARCACCTTCAAACCCTGTTGTTGCTTACTGTTGAACGACGAATGGTACGAAAGAAAAAGGGTACCAAATAGCTGCTTCTTGTTGTTGTCCGTGGGTAGAGAACAGCACAGCAAACCGCTGTTTGCTGCTTCTGGTTCTTCGTTGCTGTCCGCTGCGCGTCGCCGACTGTTGTTTGAACTAGCAGCTGTCCGCTGCTGCTGTTTTCTTGTTGCTGCTCGAGGGTAGAGAACAGCACATCAACCGATGTTTGCTGTCTCTGCTCCGATCGAAACCCCAAAGGAAGGACAGTAACCGGATCTTGCTTTCTTCTAAGGATCTGTAGCTAAGGCTGTTCCAAAAACTGTCTCTAACCCACCATTAAGCTACCTTCTTCTGCTCCAAAACCTGCAGTCTCGACTGCTGCTTGCCGTCCCCAAACGGGCAGCCGCCAGCTGCTGTTGTCCGTCCCCAACGACAGTCACCGGCTGTTATTTTCTGATTCCAACAGCCGCTACGGTCCGCTCTTCCTCAACCCAGCATCCCAGCTCCTGGTTATCTTCTTCCCCTTTCTTCTTTTCTTTTTCTTTTCTCCCTAAAGGACARCACTCTCCTCCAGACACTTCACCCCTTTTTCCTTTCTCTTTTTAACTTTTCTAAGAGGATGGGACAGGTAGCGTGCTAAGGCAGCAGACCCCCCCCC
>NW_020207035.1:0-1912 GCF_001531365.2 Cynara cardunculus var. scolymus | reverse complement strand
TAGAGGCTTTCTAAGCTCACTCGAACTTCCTGACAAACCAAACCAATGCTTTAATACTTACGGTTTCCTGCCTAAGGTAGAGCAAAGTTGTTCTAAACGCAAAGCCATCAAGTGTTTTTATAAAATAAAGCCAATATTTAATTATTTATTAAAAAGGAACCTTCCAAAATCCCATTAATGACATCATTCTAAGTCATCCCAAAACAATAATGACAGCCGCCGATTACCAAAATCAAGAGATTTTGAGTGGGTTTAACACTCTTTTCAAGAATAATCTACAACCTTGAGCCTCACGCCTCCCTAAAACCGGTTGCATGCACCAAGAATGGTAGCAATTATGGGGAGGGGTTTCACGCTCAACATTTTCAAGAACTTAGATTTTAACACAAAATCAACATCTCTAAGTAAATTCTAGAAAAGGAAACAAAACAAATAAAAATTTTGATTCCTGCAGGCTAACAGGATGGGAAATCCTATTTAAAGATGCATGCAAGATTCAATCATCCAAGAATATGATCGGACCTCACATGCAAGAACTCTCTTCTTCTTTCTTAGGGACTAAAGAATCTTGTGTCACAGATTATCATCCCAACGAAGACACATGCAGGTCTTTGATGAATAATCTCTCCTCTTTAAATCCCATAAATCTTACTCAAAGAATCGAGTAGGGAGAAGGATAACGAGTTTCGAACAACTAAAGAGAATAAACAGCTTTAAAACATACCTTTTCTTGGTCGACTGATACGAACAAATCTCAAGAACAGCAGAAATCTTTGAGCTTTGCAAGGAGATGGAATCTATTGGAAGGTGATGAATGATAGAGAGAGAGAAACGAAATGGCTGGAAATTTTGAAGAATGAAGAATTTTTAAAAGAGAAGGGGRTATTTATATGGGGCTTCAAGAGAAGGAATGGGCTGACTCTAAAGGCCCAGGCCCAAGAAGGCTTTTATTTACTAAATATAAGGCCCCAATAAATACAACAAACAAAACAATTTTGACAAAAGATTTTAAAACTCCACTCTTTCAAAATAATAATTGGCAATCAATTATAAAAGATTGGAACTTTGGAAATTTGAATTTTAAGAAGAAAGAAACAAAAATATCAGCTTTATTTTTATGTGAAACATTTCAAGACTATTTGGCATTGCATAAACTAACTTCGTTAGTTACCCGCCGAAACGTGATCTATCAAACTAATCTTGGGAATAAGCAAGATGATCACAGATCATCGAAGCTAAATCGTAGAAAGACTTAGTTTTCAATAAAGGTCCTAAAATGTGGTACTAACCTGAAATTCCAAAATACAGAATTGTTACAGTCTCCCCAAGCCAGAAAAATTTCATCCCGAAATTTAATCGTCATGCTTCAAAACATGGTTGGCTTTGAGAACAAGTGGGGATACTTGCTTTTCATGAAGTCTTCTCTTTCCCACGTGTACTTCGGTCCATACTTTGAGTTCCAATGAACTTTTACTATAGGGATCCTGCTACGCCTCAATTGCTTAACGTCTCTATCCATAATTTCTAAGGGTTGTTCCATAAAATGCAGTTGATCGCTAACTTGCACGTCTTCCAGTGGCACCACTTGAGTTTCGTCTGTTAAGCATCTTTTGAGATTTGATACATGGAATGTATTATGGATAGCGCTTAACTCTGGGGGCAAATTTAGCTTGTATGCCACTGGTCCAATCCTTTCTGCTATTTCGAAAGGGCCAATATAACGAGGACCGAACTTGCCTCTCTTTCCAAAACGCATAACTCCCTTCCATGGCGAGACCTTTAGAAAAACTTTATCACCCTTCTGGAATTCTAAAGGTTTCCTCCGATTGTCGGCATAGCTCTTCTGACGATCCCTTGCAGCCTTGAGTCGATCTTTAATTACCACAATCTTATCAGTGGTTTCTTGGACAAC
>NW_020207034.1:0-1913 GCF_001531365.2 Cynara cardunculus var. scolymus | reverse complement strand
CTACCAACATCAAAGTGCATACCAAAAGGTTATGTTTAAGGTCTAAATTCATTCATTAACAGGATACAAGAACCCAAGCACGTATGATCTTCTCATGTGAGTTGGCAACGTAAACAAGACCTTAACTTTGGTGGGTTCATTATAGCAAATCTCAAGAGCTTTACCAACATCTCCAGTAGATATTCCAATGCTAAGAAGTTCATTCATGACTTCTTGCATCTTCTCATCACTCAAAGAATCGGATTTCGTAGCATCAGTCAAAACGTTARCAGTAGCAGCATATTGTGACATCATTTGACCACAAATAGATTCAAACTTGGAATTAAATTCATCTAACCTCGTGTCAAGGGTACTTTGAAGTGAAGGTGATTTCTTGTTCTTGTAAATTTCCCTTCTAGGTGAAAGTCTTTTGCGCTTCTTTGATTTGATAGTGGTTGACGAATTAGGAGATCCTTCCGCATCTGTTTCTTGTTCACCTTCACTATCGGAAGAACACAAAAACACATTCTTSTTGTTACTACTATCCTCACATGCTTGTGATATATCCTCAGCTTTTAGCCCCGTCGCTCTATCTCTACCCCATACCAAATCCAATTTTCGCAAATATGGAAATTTGAAGTTCCACAACCCAGTTGCATTCTTATGAGTCTGCAAAAATAAATAAAAAATGATATTATGAGAACAAAATAAAATACAATTAAAAAAGTAGTAGTTTCATGACTTTACCTTGCACCAATCATCATACCATTGCTTCTCACAATTAATTTTATGCTCCACATCATCCCATTGACACCCACTTTGCATCAAYATTTCAGAARGTGGATTATATTTGTTTTTAAGATATTTTATCCGAGAGTCGATGTGAGGGATAACTTCCTTATCAAAATTTGGTAGTCTTTGGACCAACCCCTTATGCACTTCAATCATGTAGCCATTTTTGAATCCACCATCTRCCTTCCATAAGGGATCACAAGCAAGTTCTTGTAAAACATTGACCAATGCTTCTCCTTCCTCCTCATTCCAATATATTTTGTTTTTTCCCCTTCCACGTTCACGCTCACATGAAGATGTAGCCATTTCTAAACAACATAATAAAACATAAAAATAGGGCATACTAAAACATAATGTCAAATACGATAATAAAACATGTTGTTAATATGGCATAATAAAATATAACGTCAAATACAAGATAATAAAACATAATGTCAACATAAAAATCCAAAAACAAGTACAATCATGACAAAGTCTATCTACTTCTCCATGCATTAAACATATTGGTAGCCATAGTATTTCTAAATGCTAGCCACTCATCGGTTGGACTAATGTTTGTAACGTATTCGACTTCATTACTTTCATCCTCACTATTTGTTTCTTCTTCTTCTTCTTCTCCTTCATCTTCAAGGACCGACTCTTGGGGATCATGGCTCATAAACTTTTGAATCAAGTTGTGTAGGAGGCAACACGCCATTATAATTCGAACTTGGGTTTCAATTGGGAAGAATGAGGGGGATGCAAGGATCTTCCATCTTCCTTTCAACAATTCAAAACATCTCTCAATCACATTCCTTGCTTTTGAGTGTTTCATATTGAAGTACTCCTCAGCAGTGTTTGGTCGATGGCCACTAAACTCTTTTAGGTGTTATCGTTGTCCCCGATAAGGTGCAAGAAAACCATTAGCATTACAATATCCAGAATCATCCAAATAATAAGAACCTTGAGGAACTCTTAGGCCTTGAGGCCTTGAGATTGCATCTCGAAGCACACGACCATCATGCGTAGAACCTTCCCAACCGGGCAAAACATATATGAATTGCATGTTGGGGCAGCAAACACCTAAAACATTAGTTGAAATGCAACCCTTTCTTGTGCGATAACGAGGCTTTTCATCACTAGGAGGTGTAACTTTAACTAAA
>NW_020207033.1:0-1860 GCF_001531365.2 Cynara cardunculus var. scolymus | reverse complement strand
GAGTCATCTTCCTGAGAACACATCATGTGTGCTCTCTCACCGGAGCAATCCATGAGCCACCATGGAGTGGTCTGTCCTGCCAAAACCAATTTACCATGGATGACATTAAAAGTCGAAGATTTTTTTGTCAAAATGTGCCATACATACATATACACTTGTAATCATATGCAATCGTCAAAACAACATGAAACATAACCTACTTTTAAGAGCTTAGAGCTTTGCCTCTTTGCTAAAGGGGTTATTTTTACCCTTTGCGAATTCAAAGAAAACTAGTAGTTCCTTTCCTCTATATATTCTGTGTGGTATGCTATTACACTCCTTTGGCTTTAGGCATTAGTTAGAACCTAACCTACTTTTTAGCAAATTATTTTGGTGAACTTGAAAACACTACCTGGCAGTCCTCATCTCCGAGAGCATATGAACTGTGCCCCTTTGTGTTTGAAGTTGTATTGCATGTTTTGATGAACTTGAAAACACTATCCATGTTGCTAGAAATGCAGGAGAACTTTGCGGAATTGTTTTATCCTGTTCCTTTTCAAGAGAATGGTGCTTCTTTTCAGCTCATTGAAGCACAAAATGAGATGCCAAATCCTACGACACAAAGTACAATCCGAAAACACTTTGGTAGAACAATGAATTAGTGAACCTATAGAATTGAATTTCCAGAACCTAAATTTGCTACAAAATCCTCTTACCCTCTTTAACTACGATCTATTTTTCTATGTTTAACACTTCTTCCATCCCCTATCAGTATTGCAATATTTACTTTCCACGATGTCTCGTGAAAATTTCAATACTTTTTCTCTTTGAATGTTTTCGTATTACAATTCAGTATGTATCCATTATCATAACTATTCATGTTATTGTATTGATTTGGGTATATAAGACTACTCCGTCCTGTCTTTATGAAGGGTATTTTATATTTGACCAATAGTCAGTTTTTCCTTTTTCTGTTGCTTACTGTTTGCTAGTCTTGGTTTTCTTTCTTGCCCCTTTTGCTTTCCTTTTTACTCACGGTCAAGTTTGTATGCATCCCACCCCTCCCAGACCTTGCTTGTAAGCGGGATAACACTGGGATCGTTTGGTATGATTTTGTTTGATTTACCTAATTATCTGCAGAAACATAAGCAAGTTTCTTCATCATGGATATTTACTAATTTCTACAGGGATAAACCTGGAGTATCTATTTGTTGATGACATTAGAAGAAGACAAGAAATCCCACTTTTGGTTTTTCCATTCAGACACCACAACTGCTCTATCTTTTTCTGAAGTATATTATATTTATATACACAAATATTCACACACATTTGGCCTCACATTTGGTGAGATTTGAACCCTTGATATCCTGGGAGGCTGGGCTCTATGATAGCCTGGTACCGTTGGGCCAATGACCCTTTGGTTGCTCTATCTTATTGTGCCAACGTTTCTGACCATTTGAGAAGTCTTAACCACCAGTACCGGAGGTGATTAGACAGAATTCTTGGGTGGTCTTATTCACTTTTTTGTGGTCATTCTTGGGGCAACCAGATGTTGATAGCCTGCATTAATGGTCAACTTTCCTGCCACATTTTGTAGTATCAAATTTGGATGGTATTTCACCATATCGTTTTGTGTATATATAATGAAAATTACCACAATTCTTGTTAAACTCTGTTTATACTCGATGTTTTCTGAACACTTTCAGGTAGCTGTGAATCTATGACTAGGCTGGTCGAGGGTACATGGCTGCACCAATGGTCCACGAGCCACTATGAACTTGTCTATGGTCCCTCCAAGTCTTCATATGCAGGTAAACAATATATTTGACTAGAAGGGCGGGTTGCTTCAGGTGGCCAGGAGTCATCTTCCTGAGAACACAT
>NW_020207032.1:0-1916 GCF_001531365.2 Cynara cardunculus var. scolymus | reverse complement strand
GATCGTGGATATCCTAACATTAATGAAACAAAATCATTGTTTTAAAATCTCTATATATCATTTTATCATTACAAAGATTTTAACAAAAAATGTTAGAATAATCTGATAAATTATATGTTTGATAAAAATTATCTTCATTTTATGACTAAATATTATAAATAAAACAACATCCACATTAAAAATAGATACAACTAAGAAGCAATGAAACTAGATATATCATAATACATTATGAAACATAAAAACATATTTTAATCAAAAAAATTAATGAAACCTTACGAATACTAAATGAAATATTTTGTTTCATTAAATAAATGAATGAAACCGTTTCACCGTTTATGTTATGAACTCATGTGACTCTTTGTCACCTACAATGAAAGATGGACCATTTGACATGTAGTAGTGAACGATATACGAAACTATTTCATTAACGGTTATTGAAGTAGGATTGGATTCTTAATAATTTCTAATCAAACTAATTTTAAAACAAAAGATATCCTAATAAACGATGAAACATATAAAGAATGAAACATTTTTGAAAATTGAATGAAACATTTTGAAAACTGAATACTTTATTTTCGTAAGTAAAACTTTTTCATGCATAAAACGTTTTGAAGTATTAATAAATTAAATTTATCAGTGAAATTGTGTTCATGGTCACTATTGACCATGACATTCGTTTAATTACTCAAACTACATATATTTTTTCAATGAAACGAAATCAGATTTCATATTGTAGTGCTTTTACAATTCATATTTTAATAAGTAATATTTAATAAAATAATAAAAACTATTAATGGTAAAAAAAATTATATTAAGAAAAATTGATTTACCATCTTCTATATTTAATGTTTCTATTATTGCGTTTCCATAATTAAGAGTAATTATTATCTTCCAATATTAACAGTATACAATCAAATGATCATTATACCCCTACTTATTATAACTAAAGAAAAAAATGAAATTTTTCTATTGGTCGAAAATGGTTTGCATAGTTTTCATGAATTGGACGGTTTATAACGTAACCCGCCTCTCTCTCTCTCTCTCTCTCTCTATATATATATATATAATTTATTTTAACAAAATCGGTAATTCATAATATCTTATTCTCTAAGTAGGTTTAGAATCTAAAATTGTTATATTTTTGGATGTTAGTATGTAATATTTTGGATGTCAAATCAAATTACAATTACTTGATATGTTTTGGATATTATTCGATATGATTTTATATTACTTGATATGTTTTCGTACGTGTGAAGTTAAGTTTTTTTTGGATTAATTTGAATTTCTTTTGGTTTTAGCTTATTAATTATTGTATGATGTTGTAATTTTTTTGTATTAAATTAAATTCCTTTTGACTTTAGCTTTATTGGAAATATGCGAGATTTAAATATGTGTGGTCTTTCATAAATTTGATTTAAAATAACTTACATAAACTGGAAAACAAAATCTTTGTTTCCCCATTGGGGATCCCCGGTCCTCGTTGGGGATGAGAAAGTTATCATATTCCCTGACGGAGATGGGGATGTGGATGGATGCAGACTAAGATGAGAATTTTCATCCCCACTCCATTCTCATGCCTACTTGAAAATCGTAGTCTGCAGCCATACTTCTAATTCAATTATTTGTACTTTCTGTATCATCTTTAAGTTCTAACAAAGGTGTTTTATCGTTAAATAAGAACGAATACTAAGGTGTTGTTTGGTTCGCAGAATTCAAAAGAATTGAAATGATCAATTCCTTTATTTGGTTCACATATTGAAATGGATGAAATCCTTTGAATTCCATAAATTAATGAATTCATCATTCATCGACATACGTGAAGGAATTGAATTTCATCCATTTGCATTGAAATTTAACCAACATTCCCCACCCCTGACCCCTCCACGACCATTCTACTATTGTCACTATGACGCCCC
>NW_020207031.1:0-1916 GCF_001531365.2 Cynara cardunculus var. scolymus | reverse complement strand
ATGTCGAACCAGAACTTCCATAGAAGGATGCCATATCGATATCATACCATTTATCACTGCCATCTTTAGTCGATTGATCGGTCACATATGATGTAGTCATGCATTTCTTATCGAGTGGTGGTCCACAAAGAAGTGGATTCCCTTCATAGCTCGCCTTGGTAAAGGTACCAAATTGTGCTTTCATTTCAGGGAGTCTACCCGATAGATTGTTGTGAGAAACATTGAAAAAGGCTAGAAAAGTAAGCTTAATCAATTGTGGTGGAACTTCGCCACTCAACCAATTTGAAGAAAGGTCCAAACTCTCTATCTTCTCAAGATTTGAGAACTGCATTGGAATGGTTCCAGTCAACTGATTGTGAGACAGGTTCAAAGAGTAAATCCGGTTCAACGACCCTAGTTCTTTTGGGATCTTACCAGTTAGTTTGTTACAAG
The DNA here is from genome assembly GCF_001531365.2 of Cynara cardunculus var. scolymus. NCBI lineage: Eukaryota > Viridiplantae > Streptophyta > Magnoliopsida > Asterales > Asteraceae > Cynara > Cynara cardunculus. The sequence goes on along the minus strand of NW_020207031.1, from coordinate 1,484 downwards.
ATAGATCCAATCCCGTCAACAAATCAAGGATGCTACCTTTGTAAGGGTGAGAAAAAGCTTTTGTTGTGAAGTCAACCTCATCTTGTGCTTCAAATGATATCGGACTAAAATCGTCAAAGTTTATGTCATATATAACCCTCTGATAGGCATAAGATAGTGGCATACTGTATGAAYTTTGCATTGTTAGTCCGAAAGCAGGGTAAACAGAGGTCATAATCTTTTGTAGGCAGCTCGGTATTGAACCAGAAAGAGAGTTACTCGATAAGTCTATCAAATTCACATTACTTAACTGGCACAATGGTTTCGGAATAGAACCACTAAAATTATTTTTTCTCAAAATAAGAATCCTTAAATAGGATAGATTACCAAGAAATTCGGGTATCCTTCCTGACAAGGAGTTGTAACCTATATCCAAAGTTAAAACACTAGTCAAATTGTGAAAGGCATTGGGTATAGGTCCAATGAATCTGTTAGAACCCAAATGAAGATKTGTCATCGCTTGGAAATCTAAGCAAGATGGGATCRGGCCTGAGAAATAATTATATGAGATATCGAGAAACGAGAATGAAGTTTTTCCACAAGGAAACGGGCCTTCAAACCCATTATTGCTCACTATAAGTTCAAAATTGTAGCTCATCATGTCACTAATCCAACGGGGGATCGTACCTGTGAAAAGATTATTGCTAATATCCAAACTCTTCATATAATTATTCTCGAAGGTCCAATTTCCAATTTTCCCTGTGAAATTATTGTTATCGAAACCAAGCTTCTCAATGTTACCCAAGCTTAAGTTTCCTGAAAGTACCTCGCCACGTAATTTGTTCTTTGATAGTTTCAATATACCTAAGGAACTGATATTTGAAAACAATGCCTTGGGTACTTCTCCAGAGAACTCATTGTCTGATAAATCCAATACGAATATTTGTCTCATATCACCAATCGAAGATGAGATAACGCCATCTAAGGAATTGCTTGACAAATTTAAATATTCTATACTGGGAAGGAACTTTTGTATGTCAGCCGGAATAGTACCATTCATGTGATTTTCAGACACATCCAACCACCTCGTGTTAGCATTCCTATACCGTGGCATACACATAATACCAGTAAGAGAGTTATTCCTTAGATTGAGAACTTCTAGCATTGTATTATTTTCAATTAACCGATTTGGAAAATTTCCCACCAAGGAGTTGTGAGATAGGTCTATGAAGTGCAACATGCGTTGGTGAAGTAGAAACCTGGGAACGACACTTCCTTTAGGCCTTTTTATATTGCAACTAGATAGCACAAGAACCTTCAATTGGAACATTGGAATCCAACCTATAGGCTCTTCCGTTTCAACCTCGAATTTGTTATTGTTGGACACGAATCTAACTACCTCAAGCTTTGTATGATTGGAGAACAAGCTTAATGAGAATGAACCTTCAAATCTGTTATTACTAAAATCAACATACTCAAGAGATGTGAGATTGGCAATCAGTGAT
>NW_020207030.1:0-1917 GCF_001531365.2 Cynara cardunculus var. scolymus | reverse complement strand
AGTAACGATGGGAGTTTGGAAAAACTTTTGCGATAACACCTGTTCACAGTGTATTTGAAATTTCTCTTTGTAAATGATGTTATTTTCATCGTGAACAGTTGAGTCATGAACTTGTAAATTTCCATGGTTCATGTATGTTAATGGTGTTATCATTAGATTGGAGCTATGAATTACTTACATGTTGCGCCTCGTGTTTCCGCTTTAGCGGGGTGTGACAGATTTGATATCAGAGCTTCGGTTATAGAGAACACCGGTTTTCTTAAAACCAAACTATAACCAAATGCTTTCAAAACAAAGTTACTAAGTATAACCAGAGAATGAAAGTCGTGTTATAATACTTAAATTAAATAGAACCTGATCACTTATGTTTAACTTAAGTATTATGATAAAAGATTTTCATCGGTTGTGCTGAAAGTATGCTTAAATATAGAAAGTTTATCTAAAAACATGAAAAGCATGATCTTATGTGTTTGCATGAATTTTGAATATCCATCGCTCTAGACTAACTAGAAGCTCTGGTTATGTACTGAATGTAGTGAAGCAAGTTATATAGAGCACTAAGGCAACCTGAGGGTCAACTATACATTCGAATACTTGGTAGTTAGACATAGATAAAGGGGTTAGTCTTTATAGCCTTTGCATTCAAAAGTTCGCACTATGCATTAAGTAGGAAATTGCCTGAACATAGATGGTGAGCTTTGTGCTCTAGTTTTGATTAAGGACCACTATTCTATATAAGTGAGGAGCGTCCAGAAGTTCTAGTTGGCTTGATCTTGAGAGCCAGAAGCTCTGGTTAGAGGAACCAGAGGCTCTGGTCCATGAAAGGAAAATATTTACCAATTTTGCATGAAGAACCAGAGATCGATGGAAGGCGATTCATCGATTTGCCAAGCGTGAAGAACCAGAGATCGATGAGAGGCGATTCATCGATTTGCCAAGCATGAAGAACCAGAGATCGATGAAAGGCGATTCATCGATTTGCCAAGTATGAGGAACCAGAGATCGATGGAAAGTAATCCATTGGTTCGCTAAATTATAGAGGCCGATGAATTAGAAATCTCGTATATTACTAAGTGGATGTTGAACCAGAGGTTGATGAGCTAATCGTCAAAAATTGTTCCAAGTATGGGAACTTCGACCAGAAGCACTGGTAATTCAACCAGAAGCTCTGGTCATTCAGAATCACTAACTTATTCTCTACCCTTTGCATTTCCATAGTAACTATCATTTTAACCTTAAGAGTTTCATCGATGACGTCGTTTAGTGATTAAGATTGCCAATATTGCAGATCACTGTGTCATCATCTAGTGAATATTCAGCGGACGAATCCAGCTACGCAATTGGCCGATCTAGAAGGAATATATCAATCAATACGGCTGTGGACCCATATGATCTTGAGGACTTAGCGACCAGCGATGCACCTGCTTTACCATCTACATTGGTGTTGCCTCCGTCAGAACCAGTACCTGACCTACCACCTCAAGCGTCTCATGGCCCAAGGAGTAGGGTCACGACCAGGAAAAGTGTATCACTACCTCGAAGGGTGACTTTCGAGAATTCTAGTAGAACCAAAGGAGAAGCATCCCAAACTCAATATAGGAGCGGAGATTCTCGAGTGGTGACTGGAGTACCTGCATCTTACACCCAAGGCATGTCTCTGGATGAGTGAGAGTGGGTATGGAGAATTGCTGTGGAAACCCAAACTCACCAGACTCGGCTAGGATATCTGTTGGTCCCATAAGGGTCTACAAGAATAGAAACAGTTTGTAGAAGGGGGGATGAATACAAACACAATATTTTCAAATTTAAAATATATATTGATAGTAACGATGGGAGTTTGGAAAAACTTTTGCGATAACACCTGTTCACAGTGTATTTGAAATTTCTCTTTGTAAATGATGTTATTTTCATCGTGAA
>NW_020207029.1:0-1917 GCF_001531365.2 Cynara cardunculus var. scolymus | reverse complement strand
TTCACGATGAAAATAACATCATTTACAAAGAGAAATTTCAAATACACTGTGAACAGGTGTTATCGCAAAAGTTTTTCCAAACTCCCATCGTTACTATCAATATATATTTTAAATTTGAAAATATTGTGTTTGTATTCATCCCCCCTTCTACAAACTGTTTCTATTCTTGTAGACCCTTATGGGACCAACAGATATCCTAGCCGAGTCTGGTGAGTTTGGGTTTCCACAGCAATTCTCCATACCCACTCTCACTCATCCAGAGACATGCCTTGGGTGTAAGATGCAGGTACTCCAGTCACCACTCGAGAATCTCCGCTCCTATATTGAGTTTGGGATGCTTCTCCTTTGGTTCTACTAGAATTCTCGAAAGTCACCCTTCGAGGTAGTGATACACTTTTCCTGGTCGTGACCCTACTCCTTGGGCCATGAGACGCTTGAGGTGGTAGGTCAGGTACTGGTTCTGACGGAGGCAACACCAATGTAGATGGTAAAGCAGGTGCATCGCTGGTCGCTAAGTCCTCAAGATCATATGGGTCCACAGCCGTATTGATTGATATATTCCTTCTAGATCGGCCAATTGCGTAGCTGGATTCGTCCGCTGAATATTCACTAGATGATGACACAGTGATCTGCAATATTGGCAATCTTAATCACTAAACGACGTCATCGATGAAACTCTTAAGGTTAAAATGATAGTTACTATGGAAATGCAAAGGGTAGAGAATAAGTTAGTGATTCTGAATGACCAGAGCTTCTGGTTGAATTACCAGTGCTTCTGGTCGAAGTTCCCATACTTGGAACAATTTTTGACGATTAGCTCATCAACCTCTGGTTCAACATCCACTTAGTAATATACGAGATTTCTAATTCATCGGCCTCTATAATTTAGCGAACCAATGGATTACTTTCCATCGATCTCTGGTTCCTCATACTTGGCAAATCGATGAATCGCCTTTCATCGATCTCTGGTTCTTCATGCTTGGCAAATCGATGAATCGCCTCTCATCGATCTCTGGTTCTTCACGCTTGGCAAATCGATGAATCGCCTTCCATCGATCTCTGGTTCTTCATGCAAAATTGGTAAATATTTTCCTTTCATGGACCAGAGCCTCTGGTTCCTCTAACCAGAGCTTCTGGCTCTCAAGATCAAGCCAACTAGAACTTCTGGACGCTCCTCACTTATATAGAATAGTGGTCCTTAATCAAAACTAGAGCACAAAGCTCACCATCTATGTTCAGGCAATTTCCTACTTAATGCATAGTGCGAACTTTTGAATGCAAAGGCTATAAAGACTAACCCCTTTATCTATGTCTAACTACCAAGTATTCGAATGTATAGTTGACCCTCAGGTTGCCTTAGTGCTCTATATAACTTGCTTCACTACATTCAGTACATAACCAGAGCTTCTAGTTAGTCTAGAGCGATGGATATTCAAAATTCATGCAAACACATAAGATCATGCTTTTCATGTTTTTAGATAAACTTTCTATATTTAAGCATACTTTCAGCACAACCGATGAAAATCTTTTATCATAATACTTAAGTTAAACATAAGTGATCAGGTTCTATTTAATTTAAGTATTATAACACGACTTTCATTCTCTGGTTATACTTAGTAACTTTGTTTTGAAAGCATTTGGTTATAGTTTGGTTTTAAGAAAACCGGTGTTCTCTATAACCGAAGCTCTGATATCAAATCTGTCACACCCCGCTAAAGCGGAAACACGAGGCGCAACATGTAAGTAATTCATAGCTCCAATCTAATGATAACACCATTAACATACATGAACCATGGAAATTTACAAGTTCATGACTCAACTGTTCACGATGAAAATAACATCATTTACAAAGAGAAATTTCAAATACACTGTGAACAGGTGTTATCGCAAAAGTTTTTCCAAACTCCCATCGTTACT
>NW_020207028.1:0-1906 GCF_001531365.2 Cynara cardunculus var. scolymus | reverse complement strand
CATATTAAACCGGACAAATGGTGTCCAGAATTTACCTTAAACCGTACATGTGTTGATCGGATTTCATCTAAACCGGTTAAGTGTTGTCTGTGGTTCTATCTAAACCGGACAAGGGTCATCCGGATTTGCCCTAAATCGCCCAAGAGGTTATCGGATTTTCCTTAAACTGGTCAAGCAATGTTCGGATATGTCTAAATCGCTCAAAGCTAATTGACCGGATTTTTATTAAATCACTCATATGTCATCCGGTGAATGTTCTAAATCGCTCAAGTATTAATCGGTTTAGAGCTAAATCGCTCATGATAAGTCCTGTTTACCCTATTTATGTTCTAAGTAATTGTCCGGATTTCATATCCGGACAAGGTTGACCGGACTTCAAATTCGGCTACTATGTTGAGTCTTTGATATGAAATTGTTCTTGTGATGTAACGGCGGTGTAACCGTGAGAGAGATGTAACGGCGGTGTAACTGCGAGAGAGATGTAACGGCGGTGTAACCGCGAGAGAGATGTAACGACGGTGTAACCGCGAGAGAGATGTAACGGCGGTGTAACCGCAAAAGAAATAGATAAATATATGTATCTATACAGGTTTGATTCTAAACTTCTAGTTTGGAAAGTATGTTATTTGTTTGAGGTTTGTACACTCACTAGACCTTTTGGGTCTAATGCTCAGCTATTGGACTAACTTGTTTTGCAGGTCTTCATACTTCACAAGATAAAGGAAAGGGAAAAGTTTAGAATGGATAACATTTAGTTGCTTGTAAATGTATTTAAGAAAGTTTTTGTTTTCCCGTCTTTTGTAAACAATACTATATTATGCTATTATGATAATGTGTATGTGGATTATCTGTACATGAGAATTGTGGGTTGTTACAGGTGGTATCAGAGCCTTAATTTAAGGGATTTGGGTATTTGCGAAATACTTAGACATAAACTAGAGGTGCGAAAGTTATGATAATAGGTTTCACTGGGTTTATGAACATGAGAATATGTTATAGCTGAACCTATTATGAGAAAGATAGATTATATATGACTGATATAATCTGAGTTATGGATAGACTTGAGGATGAATGTGTTATTATGAAGTCGCAGCAGGGGTCGAGGAAGAGGTAGAGGTGCTAGACAAGAAACTCATRGGGAACAAGAATTGTCAGCCCAAGAAAGTTCAATGTCTGGCCGTGGTAGAAGAAGAGCAAGGGGTGGACACAATGTTTCTGACCCTGGATTTATTACCCAAGAAATGTTGGCAGCAGAGTTGGAAAAGTTTCAAGAAAGCTTGGTAAATTTGTTGGGACGTTCGGTTCCAAATAATCCAGAAATTTTAAGGGAACCTGAACAGCATGAAGAAGCCGGAGCTAGTACCCCGGTAACTGGTACATCTGTACCTCTTACTTCATCCTCAGTACATAAAGGAGGAGATATTAAGATGTTTCTTGCCTATAAACCTCCCAAGTTTTCTGGTGAGCGTGATCCTGTTAAAGCCATGTGTTGGCTTAAAGAAATTGAGCAGAGTCTGCAGGTTAGTAAAAGTGCAGAAGAAGATAAAGTCATGTTTGATGTATCTCGTTTAAGATCAAGTGCTTTATACTGGTGGGAAGTTCTGTCAAGTTCAGATCCCAACATTTTGAAAACCATGTTATGAGAAGAATTTGTGATCAAGTTTAAAGTGCAGTATTGTCCTGAAGCGGCAGTGCGAAAGTTAGAAGAATATTTTCTTCGTCTTGAACAAGGAAATATGTCAGTCCGCCAGTATACGAAAGTCTTTATGGAACAATATCGGTTCGCTGAAGCTTACATTATATCGGAGAACAGTAGAGTGAGAAAGTATATTTGGGGTTTGGAGTCGATTCTTCGAAAATATGTGATATCCAGGAATCTGACAACATTTCAAGCGGTAGTCGATGC
>NW_020207027.1:0-1907 GCF_001531365.2 Cynara cardunculus var. scolymus | reverse complement strand
TATATATATATATATATATATATATATATATATATATATATATATGATCCAGTTTTGCAATGACTGATAAAAGGTGTTTAAAATATATTTTTTTAAAACTCAACCTAGAAATTATACCACATGAAGTTTTCATTTTTACATTCTTGTAATATTTAATTTATTTATTTAAGGGGAATTGACCGAAATGACCATTTTCCTCACGTTCATTGGTTTCCTAATCATTCATCTTCCGGTTTTACCAAAATGTCATTACCTTTACAAGTAGCACCTCCCTAACTTGACGAGGTAGCTAATAGACAAAAAATATTACAATTTCTACCCAGGTCCATAAGTGACACCTCCACAATTTTTGTCCGGGCCCAAAACTTTGCAAGTTAGGGAGGTGTCACTTGTGGACCTGGATAAAAATGGTAATTTTTCCCCCTGTCTTTTAACTACTTTTACAAGTTAGAAAGATGTCACTTACGAAGGTAGGAACATTTAGATAAATAAAAAAGAATTACTAGAACATATATTAATTTGATGAATATGGAAGCCGATTATTTTGGTGTGAAAAGGAATGATATCCCATGAGAGCATGTCTCAAAACGATTTTAATAAAAATATTTTAAAATATATCCCACTTACCCTTTTGTGGGAGATATCATTAGCTTCAAAGGGTAGTTTTGTAATTTTACAAAATTATATGAAATTGACAATATATTTTTGATAGAAAGTATAGTAAGCATGATCATCTATCTACGTAATCATACTAATTATTTTTAGTCTTTTAATAACTAATGTTTAATTTGAAATACAATTAATAAAATATTTAATTAATGCTAATCAAAGTCCTAAAATATATTTAAAACCCAAAATGGAATAAAATTTAATGGATGATAATTACTTGATCAATATTTTCTGTTACATATGGGCAAATTAGTAAATTTGGATCAAATAATTTCAAAAATCAGCAATACTGCAATTTTTAAGATACCCAAAATAATCGACTATCTTTTTTGTTGGGGTGGAATTTCATTTACGTTACATAAAAACTTATAAATAATTGTTAAAAAGTTTAAAATTTTCTTAATAATCTTTCATTTTATCATATCTGATATAACTGATTTTACCATTTTACCCTTTTTCTCCATCTTTGCTACTTCATTTGTTTATAACCAAGATGTTGATGTAAGTTGTAGAATACTGATTAGAATAAGTAGCATAGTATTAATGAGTAATGGCCTTTTTTGTAACCAAAAAGTGAGTTCAAAATGAAGACACCCTCATGATGGTGTCATATGGGCTATGGAGGTTCCATAATTCCATATCTTCATCTAGCATGATTACTAAAAGTAGAAATAAAGTCTTGATTTTTTCGGTGGATTTTTTATAAAGTACTAAAATTAGTAACTTTAATTAATGTACATTTCTTTTTCGTGGTAGTACTTTATACATAAATTTGAGTACCATATGTGGAAAAAAGCCGAGCCGGCCATACAATCGAGAAAATATTTCTTCCAACGACTGTAATTTATATATATATATATATAGAGAGAGAGAGAGAGAGAGGAGWGATCATATGAAAAMHGCCCTCATTTGTGTAAACCGTGCAAACCACCTTCATCTGTCGATTTCATTGTTTAATCTTATGAAATTTTTTCATGAAATTGTTTAATCTTGTGAAATTGGTTCATATAATACTTTTTTGATGAAGTCGTTTCATATATGGTTGTGAAATTGTTTCATATAATACTTAATGAAACTGTTTCATGTATTTCTCTAACATTAATGAAACTGTTTCATGTATTTCTCTAACATTAATGAAACTGTTTCATGTATTTCTCTAACATTAATGAAACTGTTTTATGTATTTCTCTAACATTAATGAAACTGTTTCATGTATTTCTCTAAAATTAAAATTATGA
>NW_020207026.1:0-1842 GCF_001531365.2 Cynara cardunculus var. scolymus | reverse complement strand
TTTATGGTTCTCATGTAAACCCTTTTCTATAAAAGATAATTCTTGAATTTTTTTTAGTATATAATATTTATATACGACAAATAGAACAAATAAACCCATATACTTTTCTTCACCTTTAGTGAGGTTTGAATCCTTGACCTTCTGAGAGACCAATGACTCATATACCGCTAGGATAAAGTCCCTTTGGTTAATTCTTGAATGTTGCGATAGTCACTTTGAGAAAATGTATATTCAAACATTCCCGTAAAGTGACTCCTTTTGTTTTTTTTTACATATCAAAATTTTTGAGGTGTTACAAAAGTTATAATATACCAAAATTCTAAATTTTGAACATAACCTTAACGACCCCGCAACAAAACAGCTAGAAGTTTTGTTACTGAAAAGATTCTACTATGAACTTAAAGTTAAAAAATAACAATAAACGACAGTCGAATCTAATCAWGAAAACAAAGCCTCGTTTAGACGGATAATAAAGACAAACACTTCATGTCTTCACCTTACAACAACATTTCCTGTAAGGAACGAGAAATTCTATAAATACAGAAAACTGATACTTGATAAACCATTCAATTACATAAATTTTGAAGTTAATGAAGTATAAATCTAGTCAAACAAGAGTCAAGATATATTGATAGACAAATCTGATTTAACAAATACAATTTTATTTATTTATTGAGACAAAAAAAATGGATGGGAATCCAACGTACACGAGAAGTTAGGTTYTGATAGATCCATGTTAGCTATAAAAAGCATAACATATTAAAGAGGCGGAGCCGAAACTTATATCCAGCGGGTCCTTTTTAAATGGGATGGTTTATCGTTGTAATTTTTTTTTAATGTTGAGGGTGAGGTTTGTACTGATGTTGGGTCAAAGTTGGCTCTGGCTGTCATATCCATAACAATTAGTAACTACAGTATAAGGGTTTACATGAATTAATGATGATTTACACATAGCAGAAGTTCTGATGTATATGAGTATTTGACCTCCCAATAGATAAAGGTTTAAACCTCACCAAATGTGAGAAGTTRTTGCATTTTGTGTATATAAATATTATATWMTTCAAAAARAACTAATGATTACTCGTACAAACGGTGGCATATTTCATATGGTAGATATGTAATATGATGTAGCAAGTAAATCATTATTTTAAGTACCTAATGCAAAGAAAACGATATTTTCCTTCTTTAGAAACAATRTTGTAATGATAAAAAAAACTCAAACGAAATAGATTTTGAAAGATGGCGTTGGCTCATGAGAACTAGTCTGAAAGCCCTTAAGAGACCCAAACTAGAAAGCCCATATTATGAAGGCACAAAACATTCAGTGAGGTAGTTCATATGGACATAACTAGAGATGGTTAAAAGTCGGTTTTGAGCGAGGATGGTGATTTGTCCCGACCAGGTGGAGAACCCGACTCACACGACCTGAACGGAGACGGAGATTCCTCGCTAAAATAGGTCTCGGGGTCGGGGATTCCCTGTAGACTTAAACCTTTGGCTGGGGATGAGGGATCTTACTCAAACCGGTGTTAGGGTTGGGGATCTCCGGTATACTTAAACTAACAGATATTTTTCACGGGGTTTGATCAGGGTTTAACTGAGGTCGGGATGTTAATCCCCATACCTGCAAGGGATGAGATGTTAATCCCCATACCCGCTCGGGATTACAAAACCCGCCCATCCCCTCCTGTTGCCATGCCTAGTTTTGAGTTGGGGGCCCTATCATGAACAAAAAAAACAAATGACTTATCCTAGGCCCGGTAATCGGTCCCTAGTCCAGTCCGATTTTAAAAATTATGATTTATAAATCTTTTTACACAAAAATGTTATTAATGTTTTTTA
>NW_020207025.1:0-1921 GCF_001531365.2 Cynara cardunculus var. scolymus | reverse complement strand
GACCCAGATTCGGGTCTTAAAGACCTTCAAGCCACGTCCATCTTCAGAGAGAGAATCAATGTATCCTACCATTCGTTCTACTTTGACATTCTCAGGCTTCAAAGCCTCAATCTGCCATTTCCGAATCTCATCAAATAGATTATATTTAACCGACATGTGAGTGATAGAGTAGCATAGAAGTACAGATTGCATCTTCCTACTAAGAGCATCTGCCACTACATTGGCTTTACCCGGATGATATAGTATCTCACAGTCGTAATCTTTAATGAGTTCCATAGCACGTTGTTGATGCATATTCAAGGTCTGTTGATCAAATAAATACTTTAATCTCTTATGATCAGTATAAAGTTGACACTTCGTTCCATAGAGATAGTGTCGCCAAAGCCTCAAAGCAAATACCACCGCTGCTAATTCAAGGTCATGAGTAGGGTAGTTCTTCTCATAGTCTTTCAATTGGCGAGAAGCATATGCAATCACCTTGCCTCGCTGCATCAAGTCACATCCAAGACCAAGTCGAGATGCGTCACTATATACTATAAAGTCTTCGTTACCCTCATGTAGAGCAAGTATAGGCGCTTATTCAGACGTTCCTTTAAAGTTTGAAATGCTCGATCTTGAGCCTCATTCCATTCAAATTTAGCATCTTTATGAGTCAAAGAGATTAATGGTACTGCGATCTTAGAGAAGTCCTTGATAAATCGTTGATAGTACCTTACCAGACCCAGAAAACTCTGAAATTCCGAAGCATTCTTTGATTTCTCCCATTCTTGAATTGCTTCGATCTTGGCTGGGTCTACAGAAATACCGTCTCTGGATATGGTATGCCCCAAGAATTGTACTTGGCGAAGCCATAATTCACATTTCGAGAATTTTGCATAGAGTCGTTCTTTTCTCAACAATTCTAGCATTTGACGTAAGTGTGTAGCGTGTTCGTTTTCAGACTTTGAGTAAACCAAAATATCATCGATGAATATGATCACAGACTTGTCGAGCATAGGATAGCATACTCGATTCATTAAGTCCATAAACGTTGCAAGTGCGTTTGTAAGTCCGAATGGCATTACGAGGAATTCGTAATGCCCATAGCGGGTCCAAAAGGCAGTCTTGGGTACGTCGTCCTCTCGTACCTTGAGTTGGTGGTAGCCAAACCGTAATTCAATTTTAGAAAAATATCTCGCTCCTTGCAACTGATCAAAAAGATCGTCAATTCGCGGTAATGGATATTTGTTATTTATAGTTACCTTGTTAAGCTCACAGTAATCTATACACATCCGAAAAGTTCCGTCTTTCTTCTTAACGAACAGGACTGGAGCACCCCAAGGAGATGTGCTTGGTCGGATAAAACCCTTGTCCAATAATTTCTACAAATGTTATATCATTTCTTTCATTTCCGCAGGTGCGAGACGATACGGTGTCTTTCTATCGGAGTTACACCCGGTATCAAGTCTATACGAAAGTTCTACTTGATGATCGGGTGGCAATCCAGGCAGATCATCCGGATATTCACAAACAATCGGAACGTCCTTCACCGTCTTCTTCAATTCCTTCGCCGTATCCATAACATAGGCTAGAAAATTGAACAATCCTTGTTTAGATAACGACGAGCTTTTAGCATAGAGATTACCTTTATGTCTATCACACGCCGCTCCCTATAAATGTATAGGTATTTCCCCTCACTAATTGGTATCCGAATCATTCGTTGTGAACATATGATGTTGGCTTGATTCTTTGCCAACCAATCCATACCAATAAGAATATTGAATCCATGTATATCAGTTGGAATGAGATCGATAAGAAATTCATAATCATCTAAAAGCAATGTACACCCTCTAAATACTTTATCAGCAACTAATGGTACTCCGCTCGCAGTGTCAATAGTGAAAGGTTTTTCAAGCATAGTAGGCACGGATTCAATATGACG
>NW_020207024.1:0-1922 GCF_001531365.2 Cynara cardunculus var. scolymus | reverse complement strand
ATGGGAATGGTCCAGAATCTCTTATCTCAAAACAGCACCCTTTTGGACAGCATGTTGATGCAGAGGTCTGAGTATGTTGCAAAGATGGAAGAGTTAAAGGCTGAGGTCAAGAAGCAGGCAAAGAGAGGACTGAAACAGCGGAAGAAGGAATTGAAGGATTTGAGAGCCCAAATGAGAAAGATGGTGGGCAAAAGGATGCACAAAATGGAGAAAAGGCTGTTGAGCCTCAAGGCTGCAAACAGAAGGCTTAAGGAGCAGAATGAGCAGCTTAAGGCTGCTGCCATGGAGTCACAAGCCACACAGCCTACTCCCTTGGAGTAGGACAGGTTCTTTCATCACCCTTTAGCCTCCAAATTTTTATTTTTAATTAGAGTCAGGGGATAAGTTCTCACTTTTTAACTTTATTTTCATACTTGATTACATGATCATTGCAACTAGTTCTTGATATCATAGCCCAAATAAATTTGAGGGTAAATAGCCATTCACTTACTAGTTGTGTTTTTGCTAGAACTAGCATCTGTCTTTTCTTGAGCCAAATTCCACTCACACACCAATCCACATTTGGGTATGATTTAGGCCATTCTTCATTTAACTCTCAAAACAGCCCCTTGTTGCTTTATACACTTTCCACCAACATAGCCAATGAGGGCATTGTCACATGTTCAAGTTTGGGGGAGGGTATACCACATAGGCCATAACTTCAAAAACAAAAGAGCATAGCTCTAAGGCCTTTGTGGATTCTGTTTTACTAGCACAAAAATGTCCCATAGGGGCAATGTGCATGCTTTCATCATAAAGAGCACATAGTGCCAAAAATAAAAAAATATATAGAATGATGAAGCATATGTGAAAAAGGCAAAGGTGAGAAAAGAAAATAGCCAAAGAGAGGAGAGCCTTAAACAAGTCCTATTGACCCTAGCATGAATAGGGTGTGTTGAGTTCATCTAGGAAAAGACTATTGCTAGCATATGGTTCATACATGAAAAGTAGGCTATGAATGGTTTGCTAAAAATTTATGAAARGCTATGATGATCATTAATGATTTGCTCTGCATTATGTGTGCACTGAATGCCTTAATCTTGTATATCTTACTTTATTGAGTCAATTTTTGTTGTCATTTGGTTGCTTGGGGACAAGCAACACTTTAAGTTTGGGGGTATGATAAGCATGGTTTATTACATGCTTAAAGTACCTATTTCTTATGATTTTTAGGTAGATTTTCATAGTTATCCCAACCTTGAGTCATTTTTACTTCTTTATTTTCCATTTATTATGTTTGGAGCTAATWGTGATAATGAATCTGTTTTTACAACAAGTTGGAGTAGATAACAATTTTTGACTCAGTTCACTGCACTGTGATGCTGCAGCATTCCAACAGCATTGCCCGGCTGCATCTTGACTTTTGTAGGAGGTGCTTAATGCTTAAGCCATGTCTTGGATAGAAGTCTGAATAGAAGAAGCCCTCGTTTTTGAACTGGTTGCTGCTGGTGACAAGAGTTGGAGATGACCCTTAGAAGACTTTTTGTGATGGAGAAGAAAGCTCCTTTTTATTGTCTTTTCTATATTGTACCTCTATGTACTTTGTACTTTCCTAGGTTTTGTCTTTTCCTCTTTGTGTTGGGTATAAAAGAAGGCCTTTGGCCACTCTTTTCCATACACAACACCTTCTTGGACGATTCTTGTATAAGAATTTACTCCCAAAAACACTTTCATCTTATTTTTATTATTACAAGCTTTTAAGTAGTTATTTTATTGTTCTTCATTTCTTGTCTTTTATTTATTGTCATTTATATTACGTATTTACTTTCCGTTATTTACATTCTGTCATTTATATTACGTCTTTACTTTCTGTAATGAGTAGCTAATTTCATTAGTTCGGGTGTAGGGTAAAGGGTGAAATGTTAAACCGAATGAAAGTGGAC
>NW_020207023.1:0-1924 GCF_001531365.2 Cynara cardunculus var. scolymus | reverse complement strand
CATTGTCTGTGTGTGGTATTATATAACTCTTTCTATTATATCCCTTAAGACTACCGTGGTCTGGAATTTTTATTTCTTTGTGATTTAAAGATTTAGGATCAAGGTTCTTATAGGAAATCATAGTCTGAATGTTATTAAGAATGAAACATCAGGTTTGATCTGAATCTTTGTTTAAACCTCGTTTGATAAAAAAAGGTTTAAAATGTTATTAAATGGAACCCGATTGGTTCAAAGGTACGGAATTTGTATAGGTGCATGGTTAGCTTGAATGTGGAAAATGATTTGTTATTACCTTCTTGCGTATCCATATATTGTTTTTGTATATGAATAGTTGTTTTATAAAGATTTTGGTGATCCTTCATCCTGCAATTACATGATTAGAATAACTCACTAGACTCTTCAGTCTAACCCTCGTTTTTGTGATTTTAAAATGTGTATTGTAGGAGGTGTAGAAGGTAAAGGAAAGGAAAAGATTTAATACTTTTCTTTTATGCGTTTCGAATAAGGAATTGCTTTTGATGATTAGTTTTGTTGTTTAGTGCAAGATTGTATTTTGAATTTTTGGACCTTGTATTTGGTCATGATAGTATTCTTGTACTAAGGGACCCAGATGTATATGAATATATATTTCTTTGGTATGAAATATGTGTTACATGCAATGTGGTGTTTGGGGGTGTTACAGAATCGTATTAGAGCCTGAGTTTAAGGGATTTAGGTATTTTAACAGCATGATACCTAGACTTAAACTGTTTTATTGCATGTTAAGGGTCCCGGACATAGTTAGCACCATTGGAAATAAATATGATAAGTTGAAAGAACAGTGTGTAAGGTAAATTTTAATTAGATCTGGCCAGTGTAATTATAAATTTACAGGTACATATCTGAACTTGAATACTTTATTATATTTGGGAATGTGAATACGTGAAAATTAATATTAAATTCTACAGATGTCTAACCAAACTAGAAGATCTGAAAGAATAGCTCATCCAAAATTTGAAGAAAGGGAGGAATCTTTGGTTAATCTCCCAACTAGTACGGCTGGAAATAGAGGTCGAGGAAGACCAAGAGGACGAGGAAGAGGAAGAAGTCAGTCTCGGGGAAGGAGTCGGGCTAAAATACATTCTGAGCAGGAAGAATCCCACTCTGGGAATGTTCAGGGAGGAACAATACCACACCCAGAATATATAACACGAGATGTGTTAGCAGAGGAAATGGGGAAATTATGAGAAACTGATATCTATTATGGGGTTACCTGCTAGAGTAGAAACAGAAAGAGTAGAGGTTCATCCATCTACTCCAATTACTCATAATAAAGAAGGAGATATTAAGACATTCTTAGCGTGTAAACCACCAACCTTCTCTGGAGAAAGAGATCTGGTGAAGGCAATGTGTTGGACCAAGGAGATGGAATCTGTATTCAACACCATTCGGTGCCCAGAAACAGATAAAGTATGATTTGCTGTATCAGTATTGAAGTCAAATGCTTTATTCTGGTGGGAAGTGGAATCRTCTACCAGAACGGATGTTTTACAGACTATGTCATGGATATAATTCGTGGATCGATTCAAGAATCATTTCTGTCCTAAAACGGCTGTGAGACAAATGGAGGAAGATTTCGTGAAGCTGGAACAAGGAAATAGAACAGTACGGGAATATACTGAAAAATTTATTGAATACTCTCGTTTTGCCGAACATTATGTTTCGACTGAATCAAGAAAGATAGAAAGATTTATTTGGGGTCTGAAGCCCTCAATAAGGGAATTCGTTATTGCAATGAACCCCAATACCTTTCCACTRACAGTAGAGGCAGCTGAAGTGACTGAAAGAAACAAGAATAGACAATCAGAAGGAAAGGTTGTTGAGAAACGAAAATGGGAAGGACCTTCATCTTTTCGAGGACCCAAGACTGTGAGATATGACAACC
>NW_020207022.1:0-1927 GCF_001531365.2 Cynara cardunculus var. scolymus | reverse complement strand
GACTTAACTAACTATACTTTGAATGTTTTGTTTGTTATTGTTTTAACAGTTTTGGGTAGAATATGTCAATATGGAAAAGATAAAATTGCTGTCAACATAGAAAGGTTGCGCCTCGCTTATTGTAGAAGTTCGAGGGTAGCGGAGCAAATCAAGATAAACTTTGAGGGGCAAACTTGGTCAAGCAAATTAATATATATTGAATAAGTCGCCTGCCATAGCACACATACCTATTCACTTTTTCTCTAAATCTTCAAAAGAGAAGCAAGCATTTTCTCTACAGACCTCTTTGCAGATTTGTCATCTTCTTCATTTTTTTCATCATATTGAGTTAGTGTATTCTAAACCTTTCTCTAGTTTTTTATGATGTTAGATCTGTAGATATTAAACTTGTAACTAAGTTCTTTACATTTTCTGTTAATGTAATCATCTGTTATGGATGTTTATGATAAAATGACTACATATTGTGAAAAATAACATACAACCCATGCTGTAGTATCCTTCCAGCATTTTTTTTTTCAAAATCTTGATTTTTAACCCAGAACTTCCCAAGCTATATTCTTTCTATTTTCAAATCCCATAAACAAAATAGATATGAAATAATATTGAAAAAAATCGGGTCATCCATTTAAAGATGTAAAACATAAGAGAAAATTAGAAAGTTATCATATTATCAGTATAAATAATACTCATTAAAGGACTATTTATAGGTGAAACTAAACTTGAAGGGAAAATTGAAGAATCAAAATCAAATTCTAAATTTAAATATGGCAAATAATCCTAATTGATTATTGCCTAAATGGATAAATTAAAATCTTACAAATAATTAATTAAACTTATGGCGTTTTATTTTTGATATGAACTTCTTTCCATAAACCTTTTCTTTCTCCCATTTTGATCCATGAAAGAATATGTTAATTCTTGGATCCGGTCTGCATAAGTTAACTTTTGTTCGGATAAGAGTGTTTATCAAATGTTTTTGGTAAGTGTGTACCAACAATAACATGACTATTATAACCCCATTTTTTAATAAAATGACCAACAAAACTAATAAGATATTTATAGTTTTTTCCCTTATATTAAACCCCTATCAATCTCAAGAAATCAAAACATACTTTTCTAAACACTTGTAATTAGAATAGGTTGCATACTCAAGATGTACCATCCTATTACACAGAGGGTTCCTTTCGTTTACAATGACTAGATTAGAGATGCACAATCTGAAAACATATACATATATATGAAACATGCGTATACCCAGAAAATCATCGACACCTCCAGCATAGAACCATAAACCCAAATGAAGAAAAGGCTTATACGATTTAAGATAAACCAAGAAAATGAAAAAAAACACACCAACAAATGTAATTAAATTAGTAAAATAGATTAGATCGACGAATCCATCAGTAAATAAATTACACCTTGTTGAGCAGCGGCATGAGAAAGGACTAGAGTGACAAGGGAATGGAAGGAGGGCTGAGATTGACGATGGAGGAGTCACTGGACGATAGCAGGAGGAGAGTTGATGAGGGAGGAAGACCAATGGAGGAGGAGGAGAACGTCGAGTAGCAAGGGTGAAACCTAATCACAAAAATGTTGGAATGAATGGATCTGACCCAGGTAAGCATGAATTTGATGTTGTCTCGGTAAGATCTCGGTCAGCATCTCAATTTAGATCCGTGATTTGGTAAATATGTTGATTGCTGACCGAGTCAGCTTGGTCCGCAGCTAGTAAACAACCCCTTAGACTCTTTAGATTACTTATTAAAAGAGCCCTTAAAAAGAGAAGAGAGCTTCCAAAATATAGAAAAGAAGTAGATCATGTCTAGCTGATCAAGGGTTCCCACGACCTTAATCACATGAATAAGAAACTCACGACAATAAATTTGATCATTTCAATCTTCCAAGGGAAATGTTCTTAAGGGTTCCC
>NW_020207021.1:0-1870 GCF_001531365.2 Cynara cardunculus var. scolymus | reverse complement strand
TTCAGTTGGTTCAGTAATTGAAAAGATAACTTTTTCAGTTGTTTTCTAGCAGCTCCAACCTAACAGGTACAAGGGATGCATGTGGGGGGGGGGGGTGTTTCTATTTGAAGTACAATACATACACACACATAGAAAGCATAAATGATAAAAGGTTGGTGCTGTATCTAAACAAACGCACACATTTCACCTCTAGTTGTTTCTATTTGGAGTACAATACATACAYACACATTTCACCTCTAGTTSTTTCTATTTGGAGTACAATACATACACACACATTTCACATCTAGTTGTTTCTATTTGGAGTACAATACATACACACATTTCACCTCTGGTTGCTGCATAACAGTCCATCTTAATGGTTATGAAAAATGATGAAACTTACTTAAGCAGGGAATGGTTAATCAGACCTCTAGTTGTTGTTGTATCTAAACACACACACATACACATCACATAAGTATAGCCAATAAACACTTGAGTTATTCCTTTGGACAGTGCTAGACACATATTTGACTTAGATGAACTTAGCTATCTGGTTTGTAAGTCCATAACCAGACATCAGTCCCAAACAGTGTCTGTGTAACATGAAATGGAGTTGCTGCTTTGGCAAAAGAATATTTACCGAATTTACATTAACTGATTTAGAGAATTTACATTATCTGGATTTTACAACCTATTTACAAGGTGCTAATCGTATTAACTTACTCTATAACTTGATAAATACAAGAAAATGGAAACATATGTGTGGATGTGTATATAAGATGAAAATGGAAACAGATGTGTGCATGTGTATATAAGATGAAAAYGGAAACATATGTGTGTTGTTTACACCATCAGTGGAAACAGCCCCCCCAACATGTAAACAAGTTGCATCATCATATATACAAACACACATCTGGCCACAAGTTTGAGAGTTGAGACTGCATTCTGTTTCAATATCATGTTTGGGACTTCACACCAGCAGGCAGCGATAAGGCCATCACCATTAACCATTTGATATGTAAATCAAGAAAGAGAATTCAGAAAGCAAAACCTTACTTCAGAGAACTTGCTAGGGCTTTGAAGAAGCTGTGTAGAAATCAAAACCTCCAAAGCCTGGTTATATGCAGCGCTGAAGACTTCTTGGGAACCTCCCATTTGTGCAAGGTTTGCAGCCATTGAAGAAATCTAATGCTGACCTTACTATTTTTAATTTGGCGTAGGAAATTTCATGAAGAAGAAGCTGGAAAAGAAGAAAATAGAGAAAGTTTTTCAGCTTACCCAAAATGGTTTGGCGGGGACGGGATTGGAGCAGAGTATTCATGAGGAAGAAGGTAGAAAATAAGAGAACATAAAAAGCATATTTGACCTTAACCAAAATAGAAGCTCTGCATTTCTCTCTTAAAGTCCATGCATAAAAAGGTTGTACCATATGCTTTATGACTTGTCTTTAAGAAATTTTTGAATTTTGTGCATAAAACCATTGTACCATATGCTTAGTAACTTGTATTTAAGACAATGATCTAAATGGTTATATATGTAGTATAGATATGTGTGTGTGTGTGTGTTATGATTATGTGAAGATTTTGAGATGTAATTATTTTTTAAAAAAGGGGGGGGGAGGTCGACTGGAGGTGCCGTCCACCACATTCCCTTAGCACTATATATATAGAAAGTTTGAGTTAGATGAAAGGTTTTTTTACACACTTTCTATAATAGGAAATATTTCCTTTTGAATCATACGAATTGGCAGAGAAGAAGAAGAGAATTCAGAATCAGGATTCTTTGTGTAAGGTGAGTGTATATTGCTTTAAAGTATTGGTTATTACATATTTTATTGTTAGAATCTGCTATTTATGAACTGTATTTCATAAATATTTAGTTAAGTGTTAAA
>NW_020207020.1:0-1928 GCF_001531365.2 Cynara cardunculus var. scolymus | reverse complement strand
AGCCCAAGGCCTCTATCAAAAGCCATGCTCAAATACCTTAGCAGAGGAGATAAGAAAGAGTACAGACGTGGATACAGGAGGACAGAGCCGGTCCCTGAAACCCCTCCACGCATAGGTATCTGTTAGGACTGAGAAATCAGTATTAATTGTATTCGTCTTGAAAGGTTTAATATAGTCTATAATTGTAAAAAAAATCAGCATGTTTGACTTTTCTTATAGGTTTGACTTTGACTTTGTCTTTGTATGTTTGACCATATAAATATGGTTAAGCCTTTGTAATTAGTAGGAGAAGAGCTTAATTGTAATATTCATAYGTGTAATGAGAGTTTGACCATATTGAATACATTGACTTTTTCTCTCAAGTGTTCTTGATGTTCTTAATGATAAATCTATGAATCTGCCATTGATATTATGAAGATATGAAGAATTGATCAGAGATTGTGGACACACAATTGGTATCAAAGCAGGATGCAAGAAATCAGAGATTAAAGAAATCAGATAAGTGATTTTTTTTTCTTTCTGGAATTTTTTTTTGTGTTCTTCGTGTTCTTGAATTTTTTTTAGATTTTGATCCGATTTTTCATAAAATTCCTGTGTTTTTGTGTTAAAAACAGGATCAAAATGCTCGAAATTACATTGTGAGTCTTTGTTATTCACAAAGTTTTATGATTTGATCACTGAATTTCAAGAATTATTCGGATTTTGTATTTTTTTGATTTTTTCATGTTCTTGAATTTTTTTAAAAATCAGTGTTTTTGATCCAATTTTCTTTAAAAAAATTTTAGATTTTGTGTTTTTGTTAATTTTGATCTGTTTTTAATTTTTTTGTTTGGTTTAGTTTTGTTAAACCGTTCATTATCAAAAGCCCAATCGGTTTAAAACTTAGATTTTTTTTGGGCTTCAAAATTCTAAGCCCAACATTGACCGGACTCTTAGTCCGCCTACATCTTGTCTCCATCTTCAACATTGAACACTGCGTGTTAATTGAACGGAGAAGAGGAAATCGAAGGGGTAAGCTTCTTGACCGGATTGTTCACCGGTTGATACCTCTCTTCAATTGATTTCAAGTCTAGGTAAACCTCACACCATTCAAGCGGTATTCATCTTCACCGCATATCTCTTGAGCGGAGAACGAGCGGAGATCGAACGGAGAGGTAAATCGATCAATCTTGATCTGTGTTCGGATTCGTCTAAACAGGTAAGATTTTGATTTTATCTAAGTCTTAACCGTACAACCCTTGACCGGATTAGTGAGCGGTTTATGTTTAGTCTTGACCGGAGTGTGATCGGTTTAAGTTTTAGTCTTGAGGGGTTTAGGACTTAGAATTTGTGCTTTGAAGTATTTTGAGAGGACTTCTAAACCGCTCAATCAATTTTACCCAGATTCTTGATTGTTTGTAGTTTCTTGATTCAATTTGGTATTTTGTTCAATATCTTATCAAGAATCGATTGAGATTGGTGAGGTTTATTTGAGCATTTCTAATCTGTCAATTTGCTGATTTATCTTGTGCTGTCCGGTTCATTTTACACTTTGTTTTGACAGATTTTACATTCAAGCTGACAGGTTGTTGCTAAACCGATCTGTGAAAGTTTGCAACTTCAAAACAGCAGCAGCAACTTTCTTGACAGAAGCTGAAATTGAAATAGCAGCTGTGCTGTGTTGGTGTAGAGAAATAAGCAAGCAGCAGCACCAAAGTTTTTTTTAAACAGGTTTAAGCAGCAACAGGTCTTTGCAGGTTTTAAATAGTTTGTGTATAAGTAGCTGTGTGCAATCTTAAACAGCAGGATTTTACACTGTTTTTGGTTTCTGGTTTGAATTTGAAGTTTAAACTACAGCAGCAACAGAACTTGCTAGCCTGTTGTATCTCGATCATCATAACCATTTTGACAGCAAGCAGCAACTGCTTCATTTTGGAACTTTGTTTGCT
>NW_020207019.1:0-1922 GCF_001531365.2 Cynara cardunculus var. scolymus | reverse complement strand
TTTTTATCCTTTTAATGTTTGATTTAGCAAACCCATGTTATATATATATATATATATATATATATATATATATATATATATGATCACGTGAGATCAACCTGTTTTTGTTAGATCACTTTTTTACATTTAAAACTTTACAGCAAACATTGTGAAAGTTACCTTCACAGTGTTTTTGTTGTGAATGTTTGGATTTTTTTTTACCTTCACAACGTTTTACTATGAAGTTTCAAGTGTAAAAAAGTGGTTTAATGGATCATTGAACCTATTCTCTGTGATAGATTCAATGAAAGCAAGAAGTAAAAGCAGAGTTGTCCACTTAGTGAACAGAAAATAAATACGATACTCGAAAAATAAAACCAACCTGTTTGAAGTGACGTTGAATCGGGATCTACATGGTCAAACTTGTTTTCTTAAAGGTTCTATACAACCACTCTTGTATGTTGTGAGTCTACTAGTCGTAAAGCCCAGAATTTGATGCAGTATCGTGTTTCATTTATCAACAGCTTTGATAACGAAAACAAAGGCAAGGTGGATGTAGAACTGATGGCGGTTTCTCACTGATTGAAGCAGAAAAACGAGAGAGAGAGCAAATGAATTTTGACAGAAGTTCGAGAGAGAGCAAACGATTTTTCAATGTGTGATTTGAGGTGGTTTAATCCAATATTTGTACTGGTTAACCACCCCATGATCACTCCTAAATCCCCCTAAACTTGGAATCTGATAGAGACCAAGACTCTAACTGATTTTCACACCTTTTTTTAAATTAATTTATCTGATTTTAGGTTTATAAAATAGATATATCATAAATTCCTCAAACAAATAATTATATAACCAGCAATTATCTCTCTCTCTCTCTCTCTAATCTGTACCAAAAAGATGTTCGAGGCGAGGCTCTAGTGCAAAGTGCAAAAGTTTGCCTCCTCACGCTACTTACACGAACCCCGCACCCACGGCCTCGGCCGTGATCATGCCTATGTGTTGGGCCTTCCACTCATGACCCCCCGTCCCCCACCATGAGTTCATCAACAAGTTCAAGGCCCAATTAAAAAGAAAAAGCCTTATAAGGCTCTCTAATGTTTTTCTATCCATCAAAATGAGATGGAGGATAAACTTCCAACCTCACTTAAGGTACACATCGAGGTCATGCAACATTCATCACATTCATAAAATATAACGTAGTATACACATAATATAAAGGTACCTTTATGACTTCTCACGTTTGTCACTAACAAATTACTCATGTCTTCCCAAATCTCTCTCTCTCTATCTCTATACATACATATATATATATATATATATATATATTTATTTATTTATTTATAAGTATTGTTATTGTTGAATTTGATATAGAATATAACAAACTTATGGTTATGAGGGAGTATATTTAGCAAAATATATACGTCCCGTTATGTATTTGATTTAATGTTTTACTACACGTCTTACTTAATTACTTTAAAAGAATGAAACAAAAAGGATAATACCCTAACAACACCACCAACCTATATATTTTAATATTCTAATTATTGCATTTAGGTAGTTGTACTATCAAAAAAAAACTTTATATATATATCTATGCTATATTATAAAGTATTTGACAAAAACTCTTAAAAACAATTTTTTATGCATAAAGTATTGTTTATTAATGCATATTACTTAAAATTCAATATTACAAGTAAACTGTGCATAAGTATAACTTATTAAAGTTCTATGTTTGAATTCGTGTAACTAACTGCGGATAAACATAATCAAATAGAGGATACACAACTCATTTTAAAATATAAAAAATCTAAAATATAATTAGAATAACTATCGAGTTCTAACAAAATAATTAACTATTATCTTTATAAAAAATATTATTAAACTTAAATTAAGTTAATTCGTTACGTTAAATTAAATTATAATAAAAATTTTGAATTAAAAAA
>NW_020207018.1:0-1931 GCF_001531365.2 Cynara cardunculus var. scolymus | reverse complement strand
TGGGGCTAGGGATAATAAGGGGAATGGGAAACTGTGATTATTTTCCTAATTCTGATATCTGCTTTTGAAGATCTGCATAAGATTGCTTATTTTTGAAGATACATGTTGTATTAATGTGATAGTACATGATTTGTTTTGGAAATTTTCATATGTAGATTTTATACATATAAGAATCCTTGTACTAGTGGGACTTTGTGATGTAAATTATGTTTCTATGAAATAAAATATGTGTTATATGCAAATGTGGTGTTTGGGGTGTTACATCCATCGTCAAACAATAATAAAGGGAGAGACATAAAAATGTTTCTAACATGTAAACCCCCAACATTTTCAGGAGAGGATAAAGGAAATTGAATCGGTGTTTAACACCAGTAAATGTTCTGAGGAGGATAAGGTTAGATTTGCAGTTTTTATGCTAAAATCTAACGCTTTATACTGGTGGGATGTAGAATCCGCGGCTCAGCCAAATATTCTTCAAACTATATCTTGGAAAGAATTTGTAATCAGATTTAAAAACCAATTCTGTCTTAAGACTGCAGTGAGGCAGATGGTAGAAGATTTCTTGAAGTTAGAACAAGGTAACAGGTCTGTGCAGGATTATACTGATAAGTTTATTGAATATTCTCGATTCTCAGAGCATTACGTTTCTTCTGAATCCAGAAAGGTATATTTGGGGTTTGAAACCCTCCATTAGAGAATTTGTAACTACTATGGATCCTGCTACCTTCTCTCTAGTCGTGAATGTTGCCGAGGTAACAGAGAGGAATAAGAATCGGCAGGGTGAAGAAAGAGTCGTGGAAAAATGAAGATGGGAGGGGTCTTCAGCCAGTTTTCGAAGACCCAAATTCATAAAGACAGATAATTACCCTTCTCAACAACCATCTGCTAGAGTCTGTCCGCGATGTCAACAGGTGCATCAGGGAAATTGTTAACCTGACCCAAAGAGATGTGATTGATGTGGCGAGGCAGGTTATTTATCAAAGGATTGCACTATCCCTAAAAGATGTTTCTAGTGCAATTCGCCTGATCATATTCGACCAAACTGTCCCCAATAGAGAGTTCCTTGTTTAACCATGGAAGGAAATACCCCAAGTGCTCGTCGGAGGCCTAGTGCAGCGAGGGGAGGACAARGTGGGGCACGGGGCCAATTATTTCAGATGACGAAAAGTGCTATTTGATTTTGGTGCAAACTTTTCTTTCGTATCACCATCATTTGCTAATTGTTCATATATGAATTTTGTGCCCCTTAGTGATACATTAGTGGTTGATACTGCTAATAGTTGTGTATTTGTTACCTATGTGTTTAATGATTGCATAATTGAAATTGAGGGGCGTGGGCTGCCGATTTAATTATTCCCTATGCTGATGAAAGAATTTGACGTTGTAGTAGGAATGGATTAGCAGAAAATCGGGCTAGTATTTTGTGTAACAAGAAAATGATCAGTATTGTTCTGCAAGGCAAAGGACCAATTGCTATTTATGGTGATCGACATGATCACCATGCTAACTTGATATCAGTTCTGAAAGCCCGAAAATGTATTTAGAAAATATGTCAGGGTTATTTAACTTATGTTGTAGATTCAAAGAAAAAAAAGGTAAGCAATAGTCAATCCGATTGTATGTGACTATCCAGAAGTGTTTTCGGAATATTTGACTGGTCTGCCACCTAATAGAATTATCGAGTTCAGGATTGATCTAGTACCCAGAGCAACACCAGTGGCAAGAGCACCATAACGATTAGCGTCGTTAGAATTAAAAGAATTGGTTAATCTGTTGAAGGATCTTATTAACAAGGGTTTTATCAGACCAAGTACCTCACCTTCGGGTGYTCCGATTCTGTTTGTCAATAGGAAAGAAGAATCAATGCGGATGTGTACTGATTACCGGGAATCGAACAAGCTAGCAATCAAGAATAAGTATCCTCTACCAAG
>NW_020207016.1:0-1936 GCF_001531365.2 Cynara cardunculus var. scolymus | reverse complement strand
GGATTTGATGACGTCTCAAGCGCTGAACGTCCTGCCCTAACATTCCTAAACAGTCCAATGATCAGAAATTAGATTACCTATGGGTTCTCGACAGAGATAAAGTCAAGTTATTTCTTTTTTAATGCCAATGGGTTTTATGAATTAAAGTTGATATTTTTATTAATTGCTCTAAAAATAGTCCAAAAATGTATATTTTACAATTAAATCCCTTGCGCCAAAAAGCTACCATTTGGACAGAATATAAATTCTAAATCTGACATTTTTGTCTTCACAAATCATTGCCTAAAAGGAACCTTCCACAACTCTTTTTATGTCCAAGTTTTATACCCACCAAAATAGGGAGTTAAACAGACTTTTCCCAAATTTGAAGAACTAAAGACGGGTTTAAGGTAATCATCATTACCCTACCCCTTTGAGTGACACAGCCCCCAAAACATATTGCACACTCTTCGAGTGGCGGCCATTTGGGGGGTCTAAACTCATCATTTTTCCAAAGATTGTAAATTTATTTTAAAGCTATAACACATTAAGCTAGCTACTAAAAGAAGATTCACCTATTTTTAACGAGTTTTTACAGAATATAACCGATTTAAGATGCATGCAAGATTCTGTCAGCAAAGTTCTTTTTACACGATAAACTTGTATCAAGAACTTAACAGTTCAGAACTCAGCTTTGAAGGGCCAAAAACCCGCATGCAAGTACCTTTACCAACTTTTCTTGAGTTCTAATAGTTTGCAGATCATAGATTACCATCAGCTTGAAGACATTTCCATGTCATCGATGTATAATCTCCGACCTTAGACTTTCCAGAAAGTTTGTTTATAAAAAGATCGAGGAGAAAAGTGTAGGAAAATAAGATATCTTGATGAAGAACGAGAATAATGAAACTAGTCCCTTACCTTTTAAATGAAATCTTGAATAATCCTCAAGATGGAAATGTTGTTAGAAGATGAAATCGGCTGGAAAGGTACGGTTTAAAGAGAGAGATATTTGAGAAGAAGTGTTTATGCAAGGTGGGAGGTGAAAAATGAGAGTTTTCAAAGGATGAGGGGTATTTATATGAGGGATTTAAGAAAGGAAATGGGCCGGCCTCAAAGGCCCAAGTCCATTTAAAAAAAATTAATTTTGTTTTAAACAACATAAGGCCCATTTAAATTTATAATATCAATTTTATTATATTAGGAGCATTTGTTAATATATTTTGGTGTTACATAAGTTAACTTTATCCGCTACTCGTCGAAACAAAGTTCACTGAACTATACTTGGGGAACTAAGCCAGATCAATTCCAAATCAATCATGACTAGATACTAAATAATTATAGCTCAAAATTTAGGTACCCTACAAAGGTGCTAACCTGATGCTCCAAAATGACGGATGTCACATTATCTTCCTCTGATTTCTTAAGAGTGCTTATTCGAGTCTTTTCTTTTGCAAGTCCAGCTTTTTCTTTGGTTAGAATGTCAGTTTCCCTTTTGTAGAAACTTGCTTCTTTTTCCACTTTTAATCTTTCAGATTTTTCAAAGTTCAATTTTTCTTTTAATTTGAGAAAATCCTCTGAAAGTTTTATTACCCTTAACTCTAGCTCCGATGGGGCAGAGTTGGTTTCATTGGAGGTAGACTCACATACCTGATCATCAGAGTTGCGGGCGGATTCTGCATTGGACATGGCTGTTAGCTCTCATTTCATTTCATGTAAAAGTATGGAAAAAGTAAACTGCAAGTTTTGACAGAAGATGATCTGTCACAAAAGATCACAGAGGACCAACTGCAGAAGATGCTCAAGCAAACAAGTCTGAAGTAACAGACCCTCTGTCGTGTCTCACAGAGGTTCTGGAAACTGGTCCTCTGCTTTGAAGTGCTTTCAAGTTATATATGACATAACCTCTGTCATGTCTCACAGAGGTTCTGCAACATGTCTTCTGTATAGATCTTCT
>NW_020207015.1:0-1937 GCF_001531365.2 Cynara cardunculus var. scolymus | reverse complement strand
TTCACACATATATGACAAACAAACTAAGATCAAATCAACAAACAAACACAAAAAGTATACAGATTCATACAAAAATTGGATCAAAATCTGATTTGTTATGAATTTTCACATGAACACGAAGAACTTCAAAACAAACAAATCTCATTAAATCTCTAAAATCAATGATCAAAATGCAAAATCACAAGAATAAAAATGAAACACTATGTTAAAACACACACAACGATCATTATTTTAACAATCAAAAGTCCAAAAATGAAAGATTTCAAGAGAAAATTCGTAAAAAAAGAACACTCAAAAACATAAAATCTGTGTGTGTGAAGTTCTTACTAAAATTAGACGCTGAACTTAGGATCATTTGGGTAGCTGATTTCTTGTTGTTGTTTTTCATCTTCAAAATATATTGCTTGCRTAAGGTGAGTTTTACTTTAAACAAGCTTTTTAATCTGATTATGAGTACTGGTTTTTATGAATTTTGATCTTGCTGGTGTATGCATATAGACTATGTTCTTGTTAAATTTCATGGTCCGATAATAGCTTTTATCGGACACTGTGTTGTCCGAAGAGGGTCTCTTACCGGTCATGCCTTGATCGATGTAAGAGTTGGGTATTTTAACTCATCGTCCGATGAGGACTTTGTCGGACACAATGTTGTYTGGTGAAGGCCTTTATMAAATACAGAGTTGTCTGAATTAGGGTCATCAACCAATGCCTTGTCTAGTGAGGATGCTCATCTGACAAGGTGATGTCCGGTTCTAATGTTGATATTTTAAGTGTTGACCGGTGAGCATGTTTCACTTTCCAAGTGTTGTTTGGATAGTGTTGTCTGGATAAGTCTTGTTTGGATAGTGTTGTCCGGTTAAGTGTTGTCYGATGAGGAGGGGATATCGGCCATAGTGTTGGCCAATGAGGGGAACTTATCGCCCAGAGTTGTCCGATAAGAATTATGTTGTCTTCCAAATGTTGTTTAATAGTTTCACACAACCAACTAGAGGGCCTCTGGTTGTGTGAAAACCTTTTAAGTATTTACATGATTCGTTTTGACTAAAGGTTCTGTATGTACTATACAAAGGCTCTGCATCATGAGTTTGATATGTTTGAGCTCCATGTCCGAGCTTTGTATCCGAGCTCCGTGTCCGAGTTCTGAATCTGTGCTCTGTGTATGAGTTTTATCTTTTCAAACTCTTAACTTTGTATTATTTTTATAAGTTTAACCTTTTACTTATCTTTTATTAAAGAACTAGAGGAGTTCTCGTTATATCAGAATCTTCATTGTTCTTTTCTTTCCATTTGATTTTGGTCTTAGTAGACTAGAGGCTCTGGTAATCCAGAGGACCTCTGGTTGGTTGTATAGTCTTGGTTAATATTTGTAAGTTAAGGGTAAAGGCTYTGGTTGGTAAGAGTAGAGGCTTTGGTCAATCAAAGGAACTCTAGATTATCTAAAGAGCTCTGGATATTAAGAGCCAGAGGTGCGCTGGTCCTTGAAAACCCAAGGAGCTCTGAGTATGCGCGTATAATAAGAGGTACGACATGTTAAGAAACTCGCACAGAGTGATGCAAGGATCTGATTCTTTTATGCTTTGAATGGCAAGGAAGAATTGCAAACTCTTATTAAAATTATATGAGAAGTTGAACTATAATTGTATGTTTGTTAAGATGATTTTATAACATGTTTTGATGATCTTCACCCCGTAATTGCAAAGAAGGGTTTTCTCACTAGACCACATGGTCTAACCCTCAATTTGTGTTTTAAAATATGCATTGCAGGTCCGGCTAGGTCCAGGGATAAGGGAAAATGTGATTATTTTTCTTAGATGCTTATATGCTATTTTGAAAATCAACCTGTTACTTGATGAATTTCTGAGAATACATATGATGTACAAGAATATTCTTTTGGAATTTTTGAGTTGTAAATTCCGTAATATAAGTTTCTTGTAATT
>NW_020207014.1:0-1886 GCF_001531365.2 Cynara cardunculus var. scolymus | reverse complement strand
AAGAAATAATGTTTACATCCAGGTACTTTGATTTTTATTTTTTAGTAAATTATTTAATTAATTAAAATATATAATCGAATATGAAATTAGTAAATTTTTTATTAAAATATATAATTAAAAAGAGTTTTTGACGTAAGCAATAAAAAAAAAAGGACACCCCTTCCAGATGGTTGACGATCTTGACCGTTCAGATAGATGCTTTACACATTTTGTTTGGAATTTTTAATATAAAGTTTTATTCGAAAAATGATTGAATTATAAACTATTAATATAATTATAGAATCCATTTTATAATTAAGTATTAAAAATTAAAATTGCAATTGTTCGATGCAATAGAATATAAAACTTAGGGGTCGTTTACCAAATGCTTACTCGGTAAGCGTTTACCGGTAAAATTCAACACTATAACATACTTACTGGGTAAAATTTTAGTTCACAACGCGACATCATATACAATAATTTACCAGGGCCGATCCTGAGATTCGAAAATAATAAAAAATGCCCCTAGGCCTATTTTTTTAAGCCAATGAAACAACGGAACATGCGATTTTTTAAGGAATCTAAACCTATTCAAGCTAACTATTTCATCCTTATGTTGATTTTTATTAATTACAATAAAAAAGTACAATGGAGGGACATAAAAACCAAAACTCCGAATACAAAATGATAAAATGATAAATTCTTGATTAAGATCATGTTTTCTTCTTTTCCAGTTTTCCTTTTTCCAAATTAAAATTAGCAAAATAGAAACTTTATTTCAATATATGAGACGTAAAAGACAAGAAAAACTATAATCAATTTTTAACTAAAACATTAAATTACATTTAAATTACTGTCACGGTAAGCAACAAGTAAAACTCAAAAGTTACAGGTCTAACGACTAAAAGTTAAGGGCTTATCTGTTAGTAGCTTAATAAGTTTAATGAAACTAACAGCTTATTCACTCAACTATGCATGACTGTTTCGTAGTGGCTTAATGATATAGAAAGTGACCTATCCAGTAAGCTTATAGGGGGAGCTTTATATAGAAAGTCAAAAAAAATCAAATATGTCCCTCTCAACTAAAAAAATTCCTTATATCTGGAAAAAAAAAAAAAAAAAAAACTCTCCAACAAAAACTTTTTCAACTTATACAAACAGATTAATTCATACACACAACTTTATACAAACAAAAACTTTTCCAACTTTCCAACTTTTTCCAACGATGTGCATTCAGTATTCATCACTACTATTCCTTGAGCCTATTTTTATAGTTAAAGCTCAGTTGTTCAATTCTCAAATTATTAAACCCCAAACTAGTAATAAATGACAACTTGATGCCTCTTTAGGCTTTGATACCCTATGCGGCCGCACGGGCTGCACGTGGCCAGGGCTGGCCCTGCAATTTACCCGGTAAGAACTAACCTTGGTAAGAGTCGTCACCATCACTTACCGGGTAAGACTCACGATCCTTACCTTCGTTCTTACCGGGTAAGATTCTTGGTTCTTGTCATATTCATCCGGTAAGGTAATGTGACTTAGTAAGTACTTACCAGGGTAAGTAAACGGCCCCTTAGTTTATAAAACACAAAATATATTGTTTTAAAAGAAATTATGATTATTTGTCTTAGAAATTGATCAATTATGAGCTGATTTTCAAATATTACTTTTAAACCAAAATTTAAATATCGTGTTATTTACTTGATAAATTGATCTTATATTTAGGAATGATAGTAGAGGTTTTTGCAACCTTTGTTTCTAATATTAATGTTTCATAAGTTGTATTTTAATGAAGTAGTTTTTAAAAATAAAATCTTAGATATAATTTTATAATATAGTATAATTCATGTGTTTATGAAATAACTCAATGTTGTGATTTCATTATTGAAGCCTCTTATTTATACAAA
>NW_020207013.1:0-1937 GCF_001531365.2 Cynara cardunculus var. scolymus | reverse complement strand
TCATGAACATACTCTTCAATCCTGTGCTTAAGGGTCTCAAACATGATCTCTGGCTCATGGTGCATTGAACGGAGAACGTCACTGCAGGATGGGCCTGGCACGGCTCGGGTAACAGCAAAGCCATGGGGACCATCGCTCTGAGACACACGGACCACGCTAGGGCCACCAAACAAATTGTGGACGCCTCCGAGAGCCTCTTCATAAGCCCCTCCTAAAAACATCCCCAAATAGTACTTCATTCCGTTCTCTCCTTCCAATTCATGAAGGGGCAAGTTTGATTCTCCTCCAATGAACTTGTCAATCTTTCCATCACTGTCGCAAGTCAAATCCGACAAAATTCCTCTTTTTGCTGGGCGTTCGTCTAGGCGATGGATTGGAATGATGGGAAACAATTGTCCTATGCCCCAGAAATCAGGAACTGATGTGAAAACCGAAAGATTAACATGATAAGTGCTGACGGGATTGGATGCCCCAATTGCCTTCTCAACCAAATCACACAACCCATCGACAGCAGCCAATTGTTCGATGTCCAACGACCCATGTTTGAATTTTTCGACACATCTTTGTTTCAATTGATCAGCATAGACCAAACAAGCTTCATACTCGCCTCTGACAGCAGATTGAGACAAGTTATGGTAGTCAGAATGAGCGTCCTCAGGAAGCCGCTCGATGAATCGCTGGATGTCGAAAGAAGACATCGTTGGAACGGTGTACTTGCCTGAAGAAACTGCCTCAAATATCAGAATTGAATGGTGGGATACAATGGCACGTCCGCTCTCGCTGCAAATCACAGGGTGCTTCACGGAGTTCCGGTCACAAACAAACTTCACCGCCTGAACAACCGCCATTGCATATTCTTCTAAAGTATAACCAACAGAGACATCTGAATCGGTCGATTTGGAACCATCATAATCAATCCCAAGGCCACCACCTATGTCAATAACTTTCATGGAAGCACCAAGGCGGACTAATTCGCTGTAAATCTGAGAGGCCTCACCAACGCCATCAGCAAGCAAGGTCGTTGAAGGGATCTGAGATCCGATATGGAAATGGAGCAATTGAAGGCAATCCAACATGCCACATTGTTCAAGCTTTTTCACAACACGGATAATTTGCGTCGTAGTGAGACCGAATTTACCTTTTTCGCCGGAAGTCGATCCAAAATGGCCGGAATGCTTCGTCCGGAGCTTAGCACGGACCCCGACGACGGGTCGAACGCCTAGCTTTATGCTTATATCGATTACAGAATCCAGCTCTTCCTCTTGTTCGAGAACAATGACGGTGTTCAATGAAAGCTTTCGAGCAATCAAAGCTAGCGAAATGTATTCTGCATCTTTGAAACCGTTGCAAATCAGGAGAGATTCGGAGCTTCCTTTGCAGAGGCAGCTCATGGCTAGAAGAAGCTCAGGTTTGGATCCAGCTTCCAATCCGAACCTGAACGAGGATCCAAATTTGACAATGTCCTCGACGACGAACCGGTCCTGATTGCATTTCACGGGATAAACGCCTTGGTAATGGGAGCTGTACCCTTGGGACTTTACGGCGTAATTGAACGCCGATTGGAGACATTCAAGGCGATCTTTCAGGACGTCGGGAAATCGGATGATGAGCGGGAGCTGTAGGTCTAGGCCTCGGTTGGATTTCGAATCGGAGGCCTTCTTGACGACCTTCAGGAGATCTATCTCTTGGTGAACCATGGTTTTGGCACCGTGTGGACGGACGGTGACGTTGCCGGATGAGTTGACGGAGAAGTAAGGCGCTCCCCAACCATCAATCTTGTAGAGGGTACTAGAATGGGACGGCGTCCAATGCGTAACAGATGATACATCATCCGGCACGGTGTCTGTCAATGGAGGTACGCCGGAGAATGGCGCCGGCGCGGGAAGAGAGCTATCCCAGGCGGTGTAGCCGGGCGGAGGAGAAAGAGCGGCCATGGC
>NW_020207012.1:0-1937 GCF_001531365.2 Cynara cardunculus var. scolymus | reverse complement strand
ATGAATTTTATAATATAAAAACCACCGCCCAAGAGTATTTCTATTGGAGGAAAGATTTACCGCCTTTGAGTTTTTATAACTAAAATAATCTCCACCGCTTTGGTGAGAATATTTAAAGAGGTAAAAAGATAAGATTTTATCTTATCATTTGAATTAAAAGAGAAAGAAAGTATGTGGCGGTGAAAAGTATTCTTAAAGACTCTGTACTTAGGTTAAAGCTTTTGCTGTGTGATTATCTTTAAAGAATCTGTTCGATAAGGTGAGTTTTTAAAACTATCGTTGGTTATAAACTGTGAGTTTTAAACTACTATGAGTTTTATTGGTGATTATATGCTATGAGTTTTGATATTGGTTTTGAAGTTAAGATGATAAACTATTTTTAATAGTTTTATGATGATGATATTTTGGAATCTGGTTTTGATAAATATAAAACAGATTTGTGTTCTTCAACAGCTTTGAGAAGTTGTTGTTTGAATCTATATTGGAACTGTTTTGGAGAAAATTAAACAATATCCGGGTTTTTAAAACAGTTTGAAAGAGTTTGTGGAAAAACAAGAGTTTTAAACTGTTTTGGGAAAACAGATTGTTCTTGAGAATAAAAGGTTTTGGGTATAAACCAATGTTGGAACCATTATTTGGTTTGAGGATTATGAATAGGTTCACTCTGACAGGTAACAGAGGACTATCTTTGGATGAACTACTTCATATTAATTAGCAGGAGGATATAAGGGTGGAATATCATGTAAAGGAGACAATCTGGAGGATATAAGGTGGGACGTTCTCAGCATGTTCTAACTCTTACCATGATAACTATTAGAGTTACAACAGATTGGAGTTCTCACTTCATAGTGATTTGAGGATTTAGAAATGTTGTCTTTAGTAGAAATGATGGTAATGATGTGATGGTATTGGAGATCATATAATTCGTGACTTTTGATTCTTTGGGTAAAAACATTGATTATGAGGAAACAAAGGAGCTTTGGTTATACCTTGCAAGGACCAGAGGGGCTCTGATTGACCCTCATAATAGAATCAAAGGATACTGGATTCTAATTCATTTTGCAAAATCTTTTATGAATTTATGAGTTTGAGAAATAAAGCTTTATATCTTTGAGAAGCAAGCTTAGTGCTTTAAACCTTTGTTTTAAAATATGATTTCAAAAGATTCTTTATACTTAGTCTATTTATGAAAAACAGACCAGAGAGGCTCTGGTTGAGTGTTGAACCAGAGGGGCTCTGGTTGGTTTTATCTTTTGAACCAGAAGCTCTGGTTAGTACAACCAGAGGCTCTGGTCGAACATGAAAATATTTATAAGTACTTAATTTATGAAAAAGGCCATCTTATTGATTAAAGGTTTAACTAAAGATCATTTTATGAGTAAAGTTTTGGTTAAGGTGCAACCAGAAGCTCTGGTCATGAAGACCAGAAGCCCTGGAAGAGAGACCAGCGGCTCTGGTCCTGTGTTGGAAAATAATCCAAGTGTGATTTAGTGAAACCAGCGGCTCTAGTTGTGAAGAGCAGGAGCTCTGGTAGAGAGACCAGAGGGGCTCTGGTAGAGAGACCAGAGGGGCTCTAGTCCTTGTTGTCAAAATATTTTCAAAGTGTTGTTTGAGACCAGAGGCCTGATGGACCAAAGCAGTATGTTTTCGGTTTTGCTTCATAAGATGTTTTGATTTGAAATAAATGTTTTGGTGATCCTCACCCTGCATTACATAGAAGGGAATCTCACTAGACATTCATGTCTAACCCTCATTTTCGTGTTTTCAAATTATGTGGTGCAGGTAATGATTATAAGGGAAAGGGTGTTATGTGAATTACATCTCTATATGCTTAGCTATTTTGGAAGCATAGATGCTAGGATACAAGAACTTGTACTTTTGGAATTTTTGGGTTGTGTATTTTGTATTACAGACTCTTGTATTAAGGACCTATGTGG
>NW_020207011.1:0-1936 GCF_001531365.2 Cynara cardunculus var. scolymus | reverse complement strand
TCTGTCACAAGTTTAATCTGGATGCCATGAACAAATCCCAACTTAATTGTATTAATACTATCATGATAACTTCTGTCACAAGTTTAATCTGGATGACATGAACAAATCCCAACTTAATTGTATTTGGTTATGGTGAATCTAATCTGAAACTTTGCCTTTATGTATCACATGATGCTTGTGGAGGAGATTTCAGCAGTTCTTGAATTTAAAAGTTGGTCTGAAAAAATTCCCATTTGAGTAGGATTTGTGACTCCATTTTTAAGTGGTAGGATGATAGATTATATATATATATATATATATATATGCACCTATCGTACTATCAAGTTCTACGATTGGTTTCTATTTCTTTGGGGTTTACTTAAACTAATTTGTTTGTGAAGGTCTTTATGCATATATTTGTAATCTTTGAATGACAGTGTGTGCGGATCTGGTTCGTGGTGCCAAGGATAAGAAACTGAGGGTTAAGGGACCTGTTAGAATGCCAACCAAGGTTCTTAATATCACAACTAGGAAATCCCCTTGTGGCGAAGGTATACTTCAAAAACGTTTTACATGTTTTTGTACAACAATGTAATTTCTTTTCTTTCGATCCGTGCATATTTTTAGCTCCATTTTTTATGCTTAACGAAAGTGTTCATTTATATACGGTCATATTTTTTTTAAGTTATATAGGCTGAATGTCAGATATATAAGCTAAATGGAAAATTGATGTATCCTGGAGATCTTTTAATCATTGTTTACCTCTTAATAGTTCCATTAAGAGGCAACTTTTGAATCGTTAAGAGGTGGATCTTGTTTGACAAAAAAAGTCCGTTTATTAATGGTTCTAAAACCCTCTGAATGATTTTGTATTCTGGATCTCCCTTAACCATTAAGAGCCCTAATTTCATTGTACGCAATTACCAAACAATTATATTTCATTTTACACTATATCATGAGATCTCTTAATCATTCTGCACCAAACCATTCAGCAATTGCCAAACAGCCCCGTACATTCTACACTGACCTGCATATTGTTTTTTGTTCCTTTTTTACCTGCGTTGTGGCAACGAGTCTCCTTGTTTTTAATCTACATATGTATCGTACTTAACTTGGCTTAGCAATAGTTAAGTAATATTGCTCGTGGTAGTCATTTGACATTTTAGACGCTGATGCAAATCATTACTTAAACATCACGTCAGTTTTAGCAATTACTCTGAGATTACACACACTAAAACAACAATTCATACACTATTCTTAATTGCCGCATCAGCGTTAAAACTAGATTTTAAGATGGCTGATGCATTCAGGTATTAACGTTTGGTTGTTTTATAGGAACAAACACATGGGACAGATTTGAGCTTCGTGTTCACAAGCGTGTTATCGACCTTTTCAGCTCACCGGATGTCGTGAAGCAGATAACCTCCATCACCATCGAACCTGGTGTTGAGGTTGAGGTTACGATCGCTGATACTTAGATGCCTCATCTCTTGTATTTTACTATTCCTTTTCGCTGGTGAGAAAGTATTTCGGTCGAAGGATTCGTGCAATTACGATTTTGAAGTTAAATATTTGACCGACTGTGAGGGTAGATTCGTATTTACAACAAATTTGGTTTCGACTACTAAAACATGAAATCGTTACCTTACATGTTCTTAAAAAGGACGAGTTCAATTGAAAATCTAAGTTCTATTGTGAACTCGGGGTATAAAGGAGAATGCGCCTCGTGTACTTTGCATTCACGAGTCATGAATGATGCATCGGTCATCATTCATGGGTTATTTATTTATATTATATTATAAAGTATTTGACAAAAAAAATTAAGAACCATTTTTTATGCATAAAATATTGTTTATTAATGCATGTTACCTGAAACTCAATATTACAAGTAGATTATGCGTAAGTATAACTTATTAAAGTTTCATATTTGAATTTTTGTAACTAACTGCATATAAAC
>NW_020207010.1:0-1938 GCF_001531365.2 Cynara cardunculus var. scolymus | reverse complement strand
ACATAACCAAACCAAAAACATTCAGAGTTTAACCCCAGTACATAACCAAACCAAAAACATTCTACTAAATCTAGCAAAACTTAACGCCTGGTGTTGTTGCGGTTAATTCGGTTAAACCGCGGGTTGGGTTCAGGTCGAGCTCGAACAGATGAACTACCACTTGCCTGGATTGGCTGCTTGCCACGGTCCAATGAAACTGGTGCCGGTGCCGGTGCCGGTGCCACTGCAGGTGTTGGTGCCAACGGATAACGGCTTGTGGTGACTATTGTCGATGGCTCATCTTGAGAAAAACGGGACAACTGTGAGGTTTGGTTTCCCACAATTTGTTTACCCTTTTCTGAAGATGAGACCGGGGTAGCAGAGAAACCAAGAGGCGAGCGAAGCTGAGACACTGTTTGAGGGACTTCAACCGGCAGTGTTGGCAGAGCAACAAATGTAGGAGGCAAACCAAGCTCAGTAGAATCCCGTTTTTGCTTGTTTAAGTTCAAAGTCGCCTGGCATGATACGTTTCGTTAGAAAATGAAAAATGTTGATGGGTGTTCGAGCAAAAGATCAAAATTACGATCGCAAATGATACCTCCGTGGCCTCGTGGCGTTCACAGTACGACAAAGTAGTACCAAACAATCTGATACTGTTACTTGGGCCAGCTGCAAGAAGAAACAAGATCATGAGCCAAATTTCAAAACTTTATTTGCAATCCTTCATGGCACCTGCACTCAAACACCTTCCCACACACAGACACACACACACATATATATACACTTCCTTGTATCATCATAACTGAAATTTTAACAAATTCATACATGTGAAAATGACTGAAGATATGTGAAAATAGGTAAAGGTGAAAGTCCATGTTTTCTGTGAGCCATCAGATTATAAAAACTCATCCAAAAGTTTGTGTTCTCAACAAACTCATTTGTTCTCACATGATCCCAATTCTCTCTCTCTCTCTCTCTCTCTCTCTATATATATATATATAGAGAGAGAGAGAGAGAGAGAATTGGGATCATGTGAGAACAAATGAGTTTGTTGAGAACACAAACTTTTGGATGAGTTTTTATAATCTGATGGCTCACAGAAAACATGGACTTTCACCTTTACCTATTTTCACATATCTTCAGTCATTTTCACATGTATGAATTTGTTAAAATTTCAGTTATGATGATACAAGGAAGTGTATATATATGTGTGTGTGTGTCTGTGTGTGGGAAGGTGTTTGAGTGCAGGTGCCATGAAGGATTGCAAATAAAGTTTTGAAATTTGGCTCATGATCTTGTTTCTTCTTGCAGCTGGCCCAAGTAACAGTATCAGATTGTTTGGTACTACTTTGTCGTACTGTGAACGCCACGAGGCCACGGAGGTATCATTTGCGATCGTAATTTTGATCTTTTGCTCGAACACCCATCAACATTTTTCATTTTCTAACGAAACGTATCATGCCAGGCGACTTTGAACTTAAACAAGCAAAAACGGGATTCTACTGAGCTTGGTTTGCCTCCTACATTTGTTGCTCTGCCAACACTGCCGGTTGAAGTCCCTCAAACAGTGTCTCAGCTTCGCTCGCCTCTTGGTTTCTCTGCTACCCCGGTCTCATCTTCAGAAAAGGGTAAACAAATTGTGGGAAACCAAACCTCACAGTTGTCCCGTTTTTCTCAAGATGAGCCATCGACAATAGTCACCACAAGCCGTTATCCGTTGGCACCAACACCTGCAGTGGCACCGGCACCGGCACCGGCACCAGTTTCATTGGACCGTGGCAAGCAGCCAATCCAGGCAAGTGGTAGTTCATCTGTTCGAGCTCGACCTGAACCCAACCCGCGGTTTAACCGAATTAACCGCAACAACACCAGGCGTTAAGTTTTGCTAGATTTAGTAGAATGTTTTTGGTTTGGTTATGTACTGGGGTTAAACTCTGAATGTTTTTGGTTTGGTTATGT
>NW_020207009.1:0-1909 GCF_001531365.2 Cynara cardunculus var. scolymus | reverse complement strand
TTAATGGTTATCATGGGCTTATTTCTCCTATTCGAGTCTAATTGAGCCATAAGGGTACTAAATGGTTCAAAATTAGTATAATCAGACGTTAATGGGAGTAATTGAGGGGGAATGGGTCTTAACGGTCCTTAGTGGGTCCAAATGGTGGTAGTGGATACGATGGGCCTATTCTCGTTAAAAAATCCGATTGAGTCAAAATGACACCAACTAGGTCATAAATCGTCTCATTAGACCCTGATGCGTTTAATGGGGACCTTTCTTCGTAACGAGTATAGTTGGGTCAAAATAACACTAAATGCGTCATAGTTAGTCTAACTAGTTGTTAATACGACTAGTTGGGTAAAATGTGTCCTAAGTGTCCTTGATGGGTCCATGTACACTCATTGGGTATATTGGGCCTATTTAGTTGTAATCGAGTCATTTCGATCAAAATGACAATAAATGGGTCATAATYAATYTGATCAGACCCTTGTAGGTTAATAGGCCCATTTATCCGTAAGGATTYTAATTGGCCCAAAATGACAYTAATTGGGTCATTTTTWGTTTGATCAGATCTTAATGGGTATGAATAGCTAARTTCRTCAGAATTAGTCTAATCAGACATTAATTGGAGTGATTGAGGGTCCATTTGGTGTTAKTRGATATAATTGGCCTATTTGTCCTTAAGAAGTCCAATTGGGTCAACACGACTCAAACTAGGTCATAATTAGTCCATTTAGACCCTAATGGGTCTGATGGGCCCAATTCTTCGTACGGAGTYTAATTGGGTCAAAATGACCCCAAATGGGAAATATTTGGTTTGTTCAGACCTTAATGGTTATCATGGGCTTATTTCTCCTATTCGAGTCTAATTGAGCCATAATGGTACTAAATGGTTCAAAATTAGTATAATCATACGTTAGTGGGAGTAATTGAGGTAGAATGGGTCTTAACGGTCCTTAGTGGGTCCAAATCGTGGTAGTGGATACGATGGGCCTAATTCTCGTTAAAAAGTCCGATTGAGTAAAAATGACACCAACTAGGTCATAAATAGTCTCATTAGACCCTGATGCGTTTAATGGAGCCCTTTCTTCGTAACGAGTCTAATTGGGTCAAAATAACACTAAATGGTTCATAGTTAGTCTAACTAGTTGTTAATACAACTAGTTGGGTAGAATGTGTCTTCAGTGTCCTTGGCGGGTCCAAGTTCACTTATTGGGAATATTGGGCCTATTTAGTTATTATCGAGTCATTTGGATCAAAATGACAATAAATGGGTCATCATTAATCTGATTAGACCCTAGTAGGTTAATAGGCCCATTTATCCACAAGGATTCTAATTGCCCCAAAATGACACTCATTGGGTCATTTTTAGTTTGATCAGACCTTAATGGGTATGATGTGCTAAATTCGTCAGAATTAGTCTCACCAGACATTAATTGGATTGATTGAGGGTCCATTTGGTGTTAGTGGATATAATTGGCCTATTTCTTCTTAAGAAGTCCGATTGGGTCAACACAACTCAAACTAGGCCATAATTWGTCTTTTTAGACCCTAATGGGTCTGATGGGCCCAATTCTCCATACGGAGTCTAATTGGGTCAAAATGACCCTAAATGGGCCATATTTGGTTTGTTCAAACCTTAGTGGTTATCATCAGCATATTTCTCCTATTCGAGTCTAATTGAGCCATAATGGTACTAAATGCTTCAAAATTAGTATAATCAGACGTTAATGTGAGTAATTGAGGGGGAATGGGTCTTAACGCTCCTTAGTGGGTCCAAATGGTGGTAGTGGATATGATGGGCCTAATTCTCGTTAAAAAGTCCGATTGAGTCAAAATAACACCAACTAGGTCATAAATAGTCTCATTAGACCCTGATGCGTTTAATGGGGCCCTTTCTTCGTAACGAGTCTAATTGGGTCAAAAT
>NW_020207008.1:0-1939 GCF_001531365.2 Cynara cardunculus var. scolymus | reverse complement strand
AAAAATTTATTATTCGTAAAATAAATAAATGTTAAGGGTTAAAATTTAAAGAGTAAACG
Source organism: Cynara cardunculus var. scolymus (assembly GCF_001531365.2). Classification (NCBI taxonomy): domain Eukaryota; kingdom Viridiplantae; phylum Streptophyta; class Magnoliopsida; order Asterales; family Asteraceae; genus Cynara; species Cynara cardunculus. The sequence continues at coordinate 1,880 of NW_020207008.1, read as the reverse complement.
ACATACGGGATTAAAGTGTCGATACTCGAAAAATATGATTTTATTGCAATAAATAAAATCAATAAAAAAAACATTTTGTATTTAATTGATTTGGGATGAAAATGCAGAAAGAAAAACAAAAGGGACTATTTCTGCCAAAAGTAGAAAATTAATTTGGAAGTGATGAGATTTGGGAAATCATTCCCCAAATTTATGCAGAAAGAAAAACATGCAGGGAAACATGAGCAATACATATGGTTAGTACGAGGGCTTTTGAAAAAAAAAGGGAAACTTTGTGTTAGTTCTAAGTATGAAAGTAATTGGTGAAACACAATTTATTGGTCACAGAAGTGGGATTTAGTTGGGTTAAACCAAAAACAAACACAATAATGGATTTGAGAATCCAAAGATGGGATTACATATTTGAGGCTTATGGTTTTTAGCAAACTAATATAAGTTTCAATATATATTTCTTAAATCTACGTTAATGGGAGGTTTAACCTGGAGTCAAATAATTTTGAATTGGTTAAAGTCAAAAAGGCATTTTAGATGCTAAGGGGGAAGTTAAGCCTCGCACTGAGGATGACATTACTAGAAGAAACACAAGTATGGTATATAGTGTTGCATATAAGTTGGGTCAAGATACATTGATGCAAATAAGCAACGTTAATGCTTACGCATCATCCCAGCTAAAATGGCAGGGGAGGAAGTGTCACGTTGTCTAATATAAAGATAGAGGTAGTAGTATTTAAATTCACGGGTTTGAAGGAGGACTATGGGTGTCCGGGCACTAAAAAAAAGTAACAGTAAGTTATGCAGGGAGTTTTAAGACATGTCTTCCATGAGAGATGGAAAGTTAGAAACTATCGATTAGGCTTTAATAGATAGAAACTCCGGTGATGGAGTAGGATATGATGGAGTGGGTATTGTTGCTAAAGAAAAGTATACCTAGAACGGTACATAAAGTTACCTCACTTCCAACCGATTAATAGGAAGTGTACATTGGAAGGTTGACAAAATCTGGGTGGATGGAAAAGTAATGATGCATAAAGTACCATAATTAACAATCTCGGGTAGCGATCCAAGATTTACATCACGTGTTCATGCAAGTCTTTTATAAGGGATATGGAAAATGTTGAACTTGGGTAAAACATACCATCCTTGGACACAGGGTCAAGGAGAGGAGAAATTTTAAAATTGTTGGATTGGTTGGAAGGTTAGATGTTTATACTTCAAGGAAGTAAACATCATAAAATGTCAACAGTAGAGTTGGTTTACAACATCAATTAACATTTAAATGTCCAAGGAGAGACATGGAGGCATTTGAATAGGACATGCGTAATGCTAGTATGTTTAACTATCATGAACATGGATAGATCTACAGACATCAGTTAAACTTTGCATGAGTACACAAGAGGTTGAATGTCGTACTTAATAAGAAGAGCTACACTAATAAGATATGAAGACCAGTTATTGGTTGGGTTGGGATGACCCTAGAATGTCACCGTGGAAAGGAATGGTGCATTTAAGTAAACATGGAAAGTTAAGTCCAAGATATGTAGGACCATTCGAGATGATATCAAGGGTAGAGGAGGTGGCATATTGTTGAAGTTTCCCGAGGAATTACAGAGAATTTATTACACATTCCATGTGTCATTTCTGAGAAAAGGTCTAGTTGACAAATGAGCAACTTTGACTTTAAAAAAATGTTGGAATGAAAAAAATGGAGATGGGACCCATAGTTGTTCGACGGAGATTCATTTTGGGGACGAAATCCCTTTTTAGTGGGGGAGATTTGTAACACCTTAAAAATTTATTATTCGTAAAATAAATAAATGTTAAGGGTTAAAATTTAAAGAGTAAACGACATACGGGATTAAAGTGTCGATACTCGAAAAATA
>NW_020207007.1:0-1930 GCF_001531365.2 Cynara cardunculus var. scolymus | reverse complement strand
TCTTTGGTGTGAGTGTTGTCTTCTTGAAGTATTGTTGTCTCTGATGAATTTACATTGCACGTTCTTCAGCGATCACTGAACATACTCAGTGATGATCGCTAGAACTGAAAAATACAGAAACACAAATACAACGTGTAAGAAAAAAAGGATTATTATCAAATCACTGAGAGAGAGGATCAACAGGTATCTTCTAAGATATTAATGATGATCTTTTTCAAAATCAAAATTTATTCTCATCGTCAAACGATACCACATTTTTCCTATCATTGGAAGTTAGATAACATTGTTAAATTATGGTTCGCATACGACGTTACAAAACAAAAAATTATAATTCAACATAGACATGACATTATGTAAGACAAAACTATTTTACTTCAAAACATCTTAAAACTAATGAGAGACCGTATGCTTATAGGAAAATAATTAAGGATCGTTAAGTTTTAGTTCTTTTTAAATTTCAGTATTTTAGCATAAAAGTTTGATCATCTACCAACGACTCCAAAATAATTACATGGGTTTCATGAAATTATAAGTTCGAAATAAATAATTGTAAACTTTGAATTATTTGCTGCCGTAAAAAACCAAAAACAAAATTATAGTCAAATAGTTAACATAATTAAAAATTACACATAATCACAAAAAACTAATGGTAACAAAGATATTAATATAAAATTAAATTTTCTTGTATTTATTAATTAATTAATTTCCTAAATCTTATCCCCATTTTTTTAATTTATTAATAGATAAAAGAAAAATGTAAGGATGTACGTGGGTTGGAGTTGGACGGTTTACGACATTTTTACAACCTAATCTATTTATGGCGATTTGGAAAAATCTCAACTCTAACGCATTCAAAAGTATAACCCAAATCAATCCAACACTTGCGGATTGAGGCGGGTTGGGTTGGGTTGGGTTGGGTTGGGTTGACGGGTTAGTAGTTGTATAAATTTGACGAATGAAATACTTCATAAAACCTAAGTTTATAGGACCAAACTATAAAGCGTTTTATCTAAAAGGCTTACAATAGGTTTATAGAACGTTTTTGGTCATTTCAACAAGTGTTTTAGAATGATTATTAAATAAAATATCGTATTAGTTATTTTATAGAAATATTTTGGGAAGTGTTCTGTAAACTAATCTATTTATAGGACACTTATACTCATATGACATTTTTCAAGAAGTGTCATATAAAATAATTAATACGACTGCTTATTTTAAAAACATCATAAAAATTTGTTAAGACATCCAAAGTCATCTTATAAACATATTGTAACTCTTTTATGTAAGACGTTTTTTTTTGTTTTGTCTTACAAAAATCATATTAGGACGCTTAGACATTTTAGCATCCTATAAAACCTAATGTTGTTCTAGTGAAATGTAATAACGAAACATTTTTTTCCACTACAGTACAACATCAAATGACGGAGTCATACATTCGTCAACCAAATATCTATCAATATTATTCATATTCTTGGCATATCAATTTGTTGTTTATGCAAAAACGATTTCAATAAAAAAACTTATTAACTAGATTATTTGTCATCATTATTTGATTATGAATATCTTGATAACTTAGGGGCCGTTTATCAAACGCTTACTCGGGTAAGTGAACACTAACTCATTTTACCTTACCGGATGAATATGGTACGGATCAAGAATCTTACCCGGTAAGAGCGAGACAAGGACCAAGAGTCTTACCCGGTAAGTGAAGACGACGACTCTTACCACAATAAGCACTTACCGGGTAAATTGTCGCATATGATACTGTTAGCTCTCATTTCATTAAATGTAAAAGTATGGAAAAAGTAATACTGCAAGTGTTGACAGAAGATKATCTRYCACAGAAGACCACAGAGGACCAACAGCAGAAGATGCTCAAGCGTACAAGTCTCAAGTGACAGAACCTCTGTCGTGTCTCACAGAGGTTCTG
>NW_020207006.1:0-1944 GCF_001531365.2 Cynara cardunculus var. scolymus | reverse complement strand
TGTATTTTGTAAATACAGAATTTCAATTAGCCGACTTATTTACGAAAGCTTTAGATGAAAAACGCTTCAGCTTTCTAGTATCTAAGTTAGGCATGCTAAATTTGAAAATTTGAATTTTTCTTAAAAACAGTTCAATTTATTGAACTGTGTTTAATTTAAATTCATTTATTCAAAATATTTGTATTTTTTAATACAAATCAGTATTTCATTTTTTTATGTGATTTTAAATTCTTTGACCGTGGAAATCTATATTTGAGGGGGAGTGTGGAATTTTATCTATATTTTAACTGATTCATATTTTGAGGGGGAGAAAATATATCTGTATGTACTAACTAGTTTAATTTTCTATTACAGGTTATTGAATAATATCTAATTTTTGAAAGATTTAAGAGTTTAAAAGAATAAGTGTTTGGCCGATTTAGACTAATTCGGACAACACTTTGTCCGATTTATTACATATCCGGACAAAGCAGTGTCTGGATAAGATTTAGGCTAATTCGGACAATAGACTATTCGATAAATTCTTATATGGATAAGATTAGATATCATTCTAAGGAGTTGTGCGATTTTCTAAATCGCTTGATCTTGTTGTCCGATTTACTACAGCGCTTGTGCGAATAAGTGTCTAAATCGCTCATCTCTTTGAGCGATTTCCCTTTAAATCGGTTGTTCCTTGAGCGATTTATGTCTTAATCGCTTATCCTTTGAGCGATGTTCCTTGTAAATCGATTATCCTTTGAGCGATTTCTTTTTAAATTGTTTGTGCCTTGAGCGGTTTATTGTCCGGTTTATGTCTTAGTTGTTTGAGCATATTCTAAATCGGACAACCCTTTGTCCGATTTATCTTAATCCAGATAAGTTTTGAGCGGATTAGAAGTTGAACGGTTTTTATCTTTTCTATAAATACTCGTTCGGTTTACCTTTCACTTTTTTACTTTCACCTTCTTCGCTCAACACTGTTCATTATCGTCTCCGCTCGTTAAATCGTTCAAGTTCTTCACAGACGTTAATCGAGACTCTGTCTCTGTTTTCATCTTCATTTCCATTCTTAAGGTTTCTACCTAACAGTCTTTGGACTTGATCGTACATATGGACATTCATTCTTGGACTGTTATCATAATCGATTCATATAAAGAAAATTAATCGGATTCTGGACTTAATGATAAAATTTGAATAAATAAGTTTAAATCGCTTGGTTAATAATATGATTCGCATCTGAATAAGGTTTAGTTTTGTTTTAATAATGGTTTTTAGTTTAGGTTTTATTCATTTTAATCGTTTTGGATTTAGGTTTAGTTTGTTTTACTCGATTTAGGGTTATTTGTTTTGATCGGATTGTTCACCGGAGAAGGTGATCGGATGTTAATCCGATCAACCTCAATCCGGGTGATTTGTCCAGTTTAGTATTTTACTTAGGTTTTTTTTTTTCTTTTGACCGGATTTCTAATCCGGGTAGATATTTTTTTTACTTAGAATTTTATTTTTGGTATTAGCATTTTTTTTAGTTTAATAAAAAAAATTAGAATTTTTTTTAAGTTTGATTTTTTTAGGGGTAAATTTTTTTTAGGTTATTTTTTTAAAGTTGTTTTTGTTTAGTTATTTTTTCTAGATATTTTTTTTAGATTAGAATATTTTTTTATTTAAGTTTAGATTTTTTTTTTAAGTTTTAGTTTGTTTTTTAGGTAATTTTTTTAGTGTTAAATTTTTTTTAGTCTTTAATTTTTTTTTAAGTTTTAAAAAAAATTTAGAAATTTTTTGTTTTGGTTTATGGATATGAGTATTGTAATTTTTTTAATCTGGATCTAACATTTCGTGAATTTTTACAGGTAAAATGGCTGAACAACATAATCAGTCTGACGAAGAATCTCATATTCCTTCCGTCAGATCTGACAACCTAAACAACCCACCCCAGCCATTAAACAACCCAATACCAGAAGAATCCCT
>NW_020207005.1:0-1945 GCF_001531365.2 Cynara cardunculus var. scolymus | reverse complement strand
TATACAAACAACCCTTAGGTGCTGTTTGGCAGTTGTTGAATGGTTTAGTGCAGAATAATTAAATGGTCAGAATGATTAAGAGGTTTTCACGATATAGTGCAAAATGAAATATAAATGTTTGATAATTATTTACAATGAAATTAGTGCGCTTAATGGTTAAAGGAGACCCATGATACAAAATAATTCAGAGGATTTTATAACCATTAAGAAACAGACTTTCTTTATCAAACAAGATTCACCTTTTAATAATGGAATTCTTAAGAGGTAAACACACAACCGGATGTGTACAATATCATATTAATTTGACCACTTCATTATTAGACAAAAAGCAGGAAATACAAGAGCGTATATATCTCGTTCCACGAACCCGACCACGTAATTAACAGACGAAGGAAGAAACAAAAGGTGAAGACATCATATATATATGGCTGCTTCTTCATAGATGATGGAATGAAAGCCAAAGAAACATGCATGACCTTCAACTATTACCACTTACAACACTCCAGATCTTGATCATAACGACTCTTTAACTCCGAATCCTGAGGACGTTTTTTAAGATCCAAATACTTTTCGCATTTGTCTACAGCCATATTCGCCAGCCTATCGGCACATYGGTTGCCACTTCTTGGAACATACTCGATAGCTATATCGTATTCGCGAGCCAGCTGTCGACTTTCCTCGATGATCGGGCGTTTATCTACATATTCCTTCGGTTTATTGAGCAATACGAACGCTCCATGATGATCGGTTTCAAGAATGGATCCCCTGTGTTCAGGTTTATCCAAAAGCTTTAAACCATTATAAATTCCGTACATCTCAGCTGTGAAAATATCAGTCGAACCAATGAACCCTTGAAAACCTCGAACCCATTCGCCACAATCATTTCGAAGGATTCCCGCATACCCACTCGGTCCTCGCTCCACACCATCAGATTGCTTGGTTCCATTACATACAGCATCTGTGTTCATTTTGAACCGACCTGCAGGAGGAAGAGACCAAACACTGGTTGGTTCAGTAGATTCATATTGTATGGATTCATGGACGACGAAATTGTGGTAGGAAGACTCCGTTCCATGAGCTTTCATCTTCATGGCATCATCGTTCTCTTCGCTCTCTGAGTTTGAGCTATTTGAAATCATCCTAGATATTCCCCAAGCAGCCATGACTGTGCCGGCAGCAGCTATAGCAATGGCGGCTCCAGCTCCCATGGAACCACCACCGGAGCTACTATTTTCCGGCTGGCCCTCCTCCTCTTCCTCAGTCTGATTTGATCTTCCGGTGCTTTCAGTGCTACCCATGGTTTGTTTACTTTTTAGGGTTGCAATTCATGAATGATGGAGAATGCCACTAATATAGAATACTAGACGGATGAAAAGTGGGTATTAGAATAGAAAATTGCTCGAATTCAACCTATGAAAACGAGCTAGATATAATTAAAAAAAGGCATAAAGATAGCTAGACTTGTATCATCTTCCATTAAAGTAAAAAGATGTGTCGACATTTTTGTCAGACATTTTCTTAAAGTAATACGCATCTAGATTCCGTTATTTTATTGAAGTTTTATATCGGTTAAATTTGACTCATTTTTTTTAAATATATATTGTAACATTGATCTTTTGAAGAGTAATATGATCGTGGTTTTATATATTTTCGGCCATGCGATTTAAAAATACGAATATGCATGTGAAGTTATTATATGTGATTTTATTGTACATCTGGAAAACCAATTTATAACCATGATGTTCTATATATATTTCACCAACTCCGTCCACGGTCATATAAAGGATTAAAATAATTGGCTAATGTAATGCTAGAAGGGAAAAATCCCACCTTATTCTTCCAAAAGCTTATCATATGATTGTCGTATGTTCAGACTTATTGTCGTGAATTATTTTAATAAGGGGCCGTTTATCAAACACTTATTCGGGTAAGCGTTTACCAAGTC
>NW_020207004.1:0-1886 GCF_001531365.2 Cynara cardunculus var. scolymus | reverse complement strand
GAACCTCTGTGAGACACGACAGAGGTTCTGTCACTTGAGACTTGAACGCTTGAGCATCTTCTGCTGTTGGTCCTCTGTGGTCTTCTGTGACAGATCATCTTHTRTCAAAACTCGCAGTTTACTTTTTCTATACTTTTACATTTGAGGAAATGAGAGCTAACAGAAATGATTAAAATATAAAGGTAGGCAACCTTCGTAGTTAAGAAAGGAGAATTAATTATAATAAATCTCCACCGCCCATAAGTTTTATAATAATAACTCACACACCGCCTTAGTTTTATAAGAATAACCTTATCTTATCTTTGGAAATGATATTAAAAGAACTGTTGGTTCTTAAGTTTCAAAGTTTTGAGATAAAACTGTTTTGAAACCATTACTGGTTAAAACTATAGAGAATATTCCTTCAAGACGGTTGTGACTTTGGTCTGTCTTCGGTTGGAATTAATCTATAGATTTTGGATGGTTAAAACTATAGAGGATGTTCCTTCAAGACGGTTGTGACTTTGGTCTGTCTTCTTTTGGAACTAATCTATAGATTTTGATGAGAAAATAAGGGTGACATATCACGGAGAGGTGTATCATGGGATAAGGGTGACATATAAAGGAGAGGTGTAGCTTCATATATAAGGGTAGCATATCAAGGAGAGGTGTATCTTCAGATATAAGGGTGGCATATCAAGGAGAGGTGTACATTCGGATATAAGTGTGGCATATCAAGTAGAGGTGTACCTTCGGATATAAGGGTGACATTTGTATTTGTGGTTATTATTAAAGCTCTTGCTATTATCTCTCTTAAGATTGCAATAGTTTTGAGTTCTTACTTCTTTGTGATTTGAGGACTCAGGAATGTTGCTCTTATTAGAAATGATAGTAATGAAGTTATTGAGAAGGGGAAAACTTAGCTTATGGCCAATAGTTTTGGATAAACTATGTTTTTGGCAAAGTGTTTGATTTATGAGGAACCAGAAAGGCTCTGGTTGTTCCTTGAAAGGAACCAGAGGGCTCTGGTTGTTCCTCACAATAGAACCAGAGGGTTCTGGATGATAGTTTGATCATGATACAAGTCTTTTACAAATCTTTTACTTAAACCTGAGGCTTTGTATCTATTAGATAGGAGCTCTGTCAAGGTTATGTTTTAAAAGGTGTTCATAAGATTTGATACTTTTATTTTCAACTTAGCAAACTTTTTATACAAAGAAGGACGAACAAGAGGGGCTCTGGTTGGTCTTCACATTTGAGCCAGAGGCTCTGGTCATACTTAAGCTTTTTATTTCATACAATTCATACCTGGAAAACTATTTCATTCATTCTTTGTACTTGACTTTGTCATTATATGGATATTGAACTTGAGAGGGGCTCTGGTAAGTATAACCAGAAGCTCTGGTTAGACGAACCAGAGGGGCTGTAGTCCTACTAATCGATGAAAATCTTTTTAAGTCTGGTCTATAGAACCAGAGGATAAATGGACTAAATGAATTATGGATTTATGCTTCCATTATGTGAAAAGTTGATTTTAATAATATTTTCGTGATCTTCACCCTGCAACTACATAGAAAAAAGGATCTCACTAGACCTTCAGGTCTAACCCTCATTTTGTTTTCAAATATGTATTGCAGGAACAACAGAGTATAATGATAATAAAGGAAAAGGGAAAATATGATTTGTTTCCCTATGTGCATAGCTATGTGAAGAACAATCTTTGGATCCGTTTTGAAGTTAAATTTTATGTAGTACAAGAACATGTACTTTGAAAATTTTGGGTTGCGTATTTTGTATCTTAGTTTCTTGTACTATGGACCTTAGTGGGATAATACATGTATTTCTTTGAATGAATTTGTTGGGTTCAAGATTAGAGCTTAAAAGTTGTATTCAAGTTTCTCCTTAGA
>NW_020207003.1:0-1936 GCF_001531365.2 Cynara cardunculus var. scolymus | reverse complement strand
TATATATATATATATATTCTAAAATCACCATTTTGAGGCTGAAGCTGAAAAACAAAATATTCCTACTTCCTAAGGTCACATTGCCTTTAAATTTCCAATCCTTGATTTTTTGAAAATATATAAAAAGAAATAGAGGGTGCAAGATTCTTTACGTATAAATGGTACGAAAGTCCATCAACATTTTTGAAAATTGAACTCCTAAAATTAAATGAATGAAAAGATGGAATGGGAAAAAGAATATGAACAGATGTGAATGCTTGACTCTAGTTGAGTGTGATGTTTCTCTAGGAAAACATATACGAACTTTACACACGGATTCTAATTAATAGCGATGAATGTAAGTCCGCAGTAGACTACATCGAGGGGTACTTTTCTTGTGCCCATCCGACGACGACTTGTGTGAAGAATTCATGAGCACCTATGTTCAATCAATATGACTAGTCATCACAACAAAATCGAGTTTATAGAACGTCAAAAGTGTTTAAGTGTCCTAATAAATTATTTTATAAAACTTAGGTTTACGGGAACAACCATTATTTGCATATTCCATTTAAAAACATTGTAATAAGTTTATAAGACGTAATTCTTTTAKGATACTTTTGTACTAAAGTATCATATTAGCACTTTTATAGGACATTTTTTAGAAGTCTAATCATATTAGGAAGTTTAATGGAAACGTCTAAAAATATCATATAAAGTTATTACAACACACTTAAATATGACATACAAGTATTTAATCCTATGAATTTAAGTTCTATAAAATACTCTATTATGATATTTGAACATTTTTTTGTCTTATAAACCCGATTTTTTTTACGGTAGTGTTCCCTTATTTCGATTATTAAAAGTAGAATAAATGGATTGTACCTATGGGTTACTCATATATATTCAATAAAAATATACTTAAAGTAAAAAGTTATTAATAAAATATAAAATAAATGAATTGACAAATAATTCAATGGTGATTATTACATGACGCAATAAATGTGTAACCATTTGCAAAAATAATTACATCATTATCGTAAATATTAGGATTGTGGATAAGAAACTCCATTAGTGACCTACCCTAATTTACCGTAGAAATTCTCGAACTATAAGACGTTTATCACATATGATATGTTCGCACTTCTAGTGTTCTATTAGTTCTCCTCTTTTGTGTCTTCTCAGGATTGGGATCCATCTAAAAGTGTATAGTACTAAATTTATCAAATATAATTTGTAATATTTGTTTAATTAGTATGATGTACGTCTAATTATATGTATAAAAATGTGGTAAATAGAAACTTAGTCTATAAATGATATGAAAAGATATTAACCGATCATTAATACATATAAATTACTATAGAAAATAATTCATTGTTATAAAACGAATGATGTCTACAAAGTGTTGTAATAAGTTTATATGACGCTTTTAGACGTCTTAACAAGTTTTTTAGAACATTTTTAATACAAAGTGTTGCATTAGCAACTTTATAGAACACTTTTTTGAGAGAAAATGTCATATAAATTCAACTTTTTATAGAACATTTTTTCAAATAGTGTCCTGTAAAGTTGCTAATGGGACGCTTTATATTAAAAATGTCCTAAAAAACTTATTACGACGTCAAAAAACGTCATATAAACTTATTACAACGCCTTTAGATAGGACACTTTATTTTTTTGGTCCTATAATCTAAGTCTTATAAAGAGGTCTATTAGCACACTTAGAATTGTTATGAGATAGAAAATTCATTAATCTCTCAATTATGAATGATAGAATTGTTATTTAATTAATTAAAAAGTGTAATGGTTACACATTTATAAAATTGTGGATACGTATTTTAGGACTTAAAAATGTATTAATACAAATTTCAAAGTACAAATCAATAAATAAATGTTTTTTTAATGCTAATCAATAAACTTTATTTACTATCATTAACATTTTAATTATTATATT
>NW_020207002.1:0-1888 GCF_001531365.2 Cynara cardunculus var. scolymus | reverse complement strand
GAAACCATTTTCTAGCATTTGACTGCGGACCATTGAGGGAGATCCTATCCCAATTTTTATTTTGCTAGGCCCATAGATAAAAGAAAAAACTCCTATTGATTTTTTAGAGTTGGTGCTTTACGAATATGATATTTTTTGGGCATTTCTAGTATGCTGACAATGTTGCAGTTGTGATTGATCAAGAAGGAAATCCAAAAGGAACAAATGACTTTCGTTATTGGGGAAAAATCAAATATCATAAAAATGAAAAAAGGGAGGGAATCCCCTCCCTAATTCTGAGCTTCATGTTACTCCTACCAAGAAACATGTCAAACGATGAGATTATGGAAGTAAATATTCAAGGTATTTCTATTCAAAAAAAAAAATAAGAATTACCATTTTTTCATATGTGAATTGTTAATGAACCCATCTCGCAAAAGCGATTCCCGTAGTAGCGTCGAGCGAAATGGGAGCAGCCTAAACCGTGAAAATGGGGTTAAGATATCGAAAACCAAAAAGTGTTGCTAAGAATAAGGATTTCCCCATAATGTCCAGAGAATTCTAATTTGATTCCATAATGATTCGAAAAGAGTTTCATTTTAAGAGATAAATAAATCAAAATCTTTCATAACTTTATAAATCCGATCAGGAAAAAAAACGATCAATTCATTCAATATTTTCTTACTTGTCAACGGTTGATCAAATTTGATAGATTCTCCTTCTGAAACAAGGAGTTTCGGCTTTTACATGCGGCTATGATCTTTTACACATTTAGATGGTCCTTTATAGAGAAGATATATCATAGATATTTTTAATTCATCGTCCTGGACGTGAAGAATAAAATAAAAAATTTCGTGAAGTAAGTCTTCGTATCTTTTTGGTGAAACTAACTACTTGAAATTCAACAGATCCTCTGTTTCCTTAGAGAAATAGGTAAAAGAAATTTCAATCCAAGATGGGCGGAAAAAGAAGGATTTTTTTGTCTACCTTAATTTCTTCTAACGAGTAACAGAATAAAGGAATATATTGGGAATAGATAGAACAACTGAAACGGGGAATCATTCTATAGAACATCCTTTTTTTATTTATCATCCACGTTTGAAACGTATCTTAATGCCTGAAAGTTGGACGCGTTAGCTACAGCACTACATGGATCGATACGCAAAGTGCCTAGTATCCATCATTTGAATCAACTAAGGTAAAAAATAAAACCTATGGGACGGGGCAATAAAATATGAAAAATCAAAATTTTTCAATGCGTAATCTCAGCTCAATGTGTATTCTTAGAAATTTGCAATAAAGGATTGAATCTCATTTTCTATGTACAAGCATTAAATTATTAACGTTTTTTAACAACGAGATCTATTATCGCTCAATCAAATAATAGATAGTAAACGGGTCCTCAAGATTTAGAATATATCGGTCTTGTTACTTTTATTAGAATCCAATCCCGATGGAGGATACAGAAAAGAAAAAGAAGAAACGAATTTATTATTTTTTCTTTCTTTCTCTATATATAGAGAGAGAGTTCTTGTTATGATTCGTAAACTAATGCAACGTCTAATTGGATTTTCTCCTATACAATCAAACCAAAGTCTTATCCATTTGACACTAGCCCTACTCAATTCATAATAAGAAGATTTTCATAACCATGATTAATTAAAATTATTGGTGCCTCCAAATTTGGAATTGTTTCAAAGACCCAACATGCATTTTTGTGCATTGGGCTCTTTCATTAACTGATATAAATATCAGCTAGTCCAGAATATCTTTTACATATCCTCCCAGTTTGTCAACTTTTGGGGAAATGATAGCAAGAAGGGTATCGTTGTCTACACTAACAATTTATTCATTTTCCATAAAGGAGACGAATGAAACCATTTTCTAGCATTTGACTGCGGACCATTGA
>NW_020207001.1:0-1950 GCF_001531365.2 Cynara cardunculus var. scolymus | reverse complement strand
GGATCTGTCCAAGAAAATCATTTTTGTGAAATAAAAAATGAAAATACTGATTGGATGATTAATATCTCCAAAGATAAAAATCAATTTGGTGATTCTTCCACCATTAAGGTTAAAGATAATCAGGTTTTAGTTGATAAGCCTAGATCTTCGACAACCAGAGAAATGGTTAGATCTATTTCTCAAAGAATTAACTCTATGACCACTATCCTAAAGGATTTGACCKGTCAATGAATTTTATAGAGTTAAAAGAAAAGCTTGTTTCTTACCTCATGAAAATTCCTATCATTGTTGACCAATGTTTAGAAAGATGGCGAAAAGAAGCCACAAATGATGTAACAAAAGCAAGTCTTGCTTTAGCAACCCGTATTGCAAAGGAAGAAATTACAAAAATATGTCTTGAAAGATATAAACAACGTAAGCTTAAAAATTTAAGCTATAACTGTTGCAAATCCGTTGGAGACATGCAAAATTTACCGTAAGCCAAGTTACTTTGGGCTGCGCCTAAGAGGCTGTCCTTGCGGTTGTTAATTCTGTTGTCAACCAACGCCATCTTGATAGGACTGTCAATCCCATTTCTAAACTGCGCTTTGTCCGAGTTGCTTGCCAATTGCTCTCGTTGATTTGCCTCCTTTACCACTGATCTATTACATTGTTATTTATAGAACGAAATTCTACAGAAATAACTTAATAATTGAGTTAGTGGGTGTGGGCCCCGCTTGGTGGGTGGTGGTCCCCATGAGATGATGTTGAATTTTGTTTCTTCATCAAATTTCTCCACTAAGGAGATTCCCTTCAAGAAATTGGATCTGTCCAAGAAAATCATTTTTGTGAAATAAAAAATGAAAATACTGATTGGATGATTAATATCTCCAAAGATAAAAATCAATAGAAAATATGTAAAGTTTTTATTATCTGTTCCAGAAAAATTACTGGTAGAAGATAATTGCTAAAATTTTTAATTACTTGTTTTTCTGCAAGTAATTCTTTTTTAACGCTGTAATTAGCATTTTTAAGATTTTTCAGGATTAAATCTAAAAATTTTTCAGAATGATTGGAGGTTTTTGTTAGATTAGTTAATCCTAATCCCTCCGCTGAAGGAATCAGCAAAATGACACTTTTGTCATCTAACAAAACAGGTACGCTGGAACTTATCCCAGACTATCTGAAAGCGCTCCAGAAGGAACCTGAAGTATTTTATGTAATCTACAAAGGTCCACATGCTGGTGTTCATACAGACCTTTTGTTTACCGTCGTAAAGCTCTTCAAGAGGTTCATAGCCATCAAAACTGGCTGTTTGCAATATCCTGAGTCTTTCGGGATACTCTTTTCTGCTGGGGCATTCATTTGCATAATGCCCTTCTTCCCTGCAAATCCAACATCTGCAATTTTTCTTACCTTGCACAAAGGTATTCCTAATAGTAGACCGATGAATTATTCGCAGAAGAAAAAGTGCTAGCAGAAGCCAGGACAATGGATTAGTGTGGTCAACAGAAATATCATTAATCATCCAGATCAAAAAATTTATTTATCTTTACAWGAAGATAAATTAATAAAGACCGATGTGTCCACAGAATTTTGGAGAGAAGTTTTAAAAACAAAAACCTCCAATCATTCTGAAAAATTTTCAGATTTAATCCTGAAAAATCTTAAAAATGCTAATTACAGCGTTAAAAAAGAATTACTTGCAGAAAAACAAGTAATTAAAAWTTTTAGCAATTATCTTCTACCAGTAATTTTTCTGGAACAGATAATAAAAACCTTACATATTTTCTATGAACTAACATCACAGGAAATGGTAAACAAGATCGTCGAAGACGATGACAAACAAGGGTTCAGCAGAATTTATTCTACTGAAAGACAGATGTCATCCAATGACATCATCATGCTCCTCACGAGCCCTATAAAATGGATGATCCTTACGACATCTCCTTTCATCAAAAACCCACCTAC